>NC_068305.1:28940105-29240938 GCF_025860055.1 Xyrauchen texanus | reverse complement strand
TATTTTATTTATCTAGATCTATTTTTTATCAACTCATGGACAACTTGGAATTTCTTCACAGACCTCCTCAGGTTGAGAATCACAGGCGTAAAAACACACACGCACGCACGCACACAAACATTGGACTTTGGACAGTCATTATTTGGAATGTGTTCTTCTCAGCTATTCTAATCATTTCACAGTTGTTTGTATGGGCTATCTTTGTTTATTGCTGTTATCTGAAGTGTTTGTATGTGGTGTTGAGAGCTCTGGCCCCTCCCTTCTACATGGATGATTGATGAATTTGAACCTGTGTGTTTCATGGGGAGAGGCAGCTTTGCTTTGATTTCCATCTTGTTTTTGTGCCTGTTGGTCTGGGATATGTCCTTCTTTCTGTCCTCCTCTCTTTCTCCTCTGTCGCTGCTTGTCTCATGTTCTCTATGTCCACTTGAAAGACAAAGTGGTACATTTAAAGGGATAGTTCACCCAATAGTTAAAACTCTGTCATCATTTATGTATGAATGTTACATTTATATGGTGCTTTTTCAGACACTATACTCAGAGCACTTCACACAGTGAACAGGGGACTCTTCTCAACCACCACCAGTGTGCAGCATCCACCTGGATGATGCTACAGCATCCATTGTGTGCCAGTACGCTCACTACACACCAGCAATTGGTGGAGAGGAGAGAGTAGAGTTATAGAGCCAATAAATTAATGGGGATTATTAGGAGGTCATGATTGAGAAGGGCCAATGGGGGGAATTTGGCCAGGACACCAGGGTTACACCCCTACTCTTTTTAATGACCACAGAGATTCAGAACTTTGGTTTAACATGTCATCTGAAGGACGTTGCCTTTTTACAGGATAGTGTCCCTGTCACTATACTGCGGCATTAGGATCCACACAGACCACAGGGTGAGCACCCTCTGCTGGCCTCCCTATTGCCTCTTCCAGCAGCAACCTTTGATTTCACAAGGATGTCTCCCCTCCAGGTACCTCCACTCTACTTAGTGGGCAACCGTTCTTGAACAACAAGTTTATATAGCTGCTGGCCATTTATTAACCCTCATGTTGTTCCAAACCAGTATGACTTACAATCTTCAGTGAAAAAGGAAAAAGTGATGTTTGGCAGAATGTTAGGGATGGACAGACTTAGTCACTATTCTCTTTCATTTATCTTTTTACTTTCAATAAATGTGAATGATGAATTAGACATTCTGCCTAACATCTCCTTTTGTGTTCCACTGAACAAAGAAAGTCATAAGGTTTTGAAAACCATATGAGTGAATATATTTGGGTGAACTATTCATTTAATGTTTGAATAATCTCTCTTTCGGACCCCACAACTGCACTAACTCATGCTCTCGTACAAGGGCTCCTCAAAAAGTAGTTCAACTGAACCGAGAGTCCAGTTCATCATCATTGAGACTCATTTGGCTGGACTAATGATGCACTTCCTGTGTTTATGTATGCTGGTGTTTTGGTCTCTTTGGCAGAGAATTTCTGGCTGATGCTGAGAATTTCCAAGAGTGCCGTTCTTCTGAAGACAACCTGTTAAATCCTTGTAAAGATTAGAAGTGTGTGCAGGCTGCAGAGATGTTTTGTTTAAAAAGTATAATTTCTTTAAAGCCTCATCCAATTTATGTGTGGTCAAGCTCTTCATTAACAGCAGATGTGAGTGTGTATGTTGATGGACTAATTCTTTTCATTGATAATTTCCAGACCCCTGACCTGTACTCAGGCTCCACAAATGCACTCACACATGTTGAGAGGTGAACACACACACTGAATACGGGCTTAAAACATGCTAAGCTTTATTGATTATCACAGAATATAATCTTTCATTTTTTGTGAATACAATATATATTTTGTTTACAGTTATGCACTTAAAATGAAAATATATCAGGCAAGGCATTGCACTGGGATAAAGGTTAAAATACACACTGTTTCGAAAGGATAGCCGTAAAAAGTATAGCTGGTGTGATAGAATCACATATTAAACTTGTGAGTGTCACAACAGAGCACAACAGTCTGGGTCCCCATTTAAAAATCCCCATTCATTTTCTCCATAAGCAAATTATTTTTTAACAATAACTTTACTAAGCCTTTAAAGACAGACTAACCATGAGCTCTAGGGTTGTTAATCAGTGATATGCTTCTGCTGAAGCCATCAATCCATGTTATTTCAACAAAGAAAATCATGTTTTATAGCCTAATTTCTGGTGAAGAACTACACTCTCCTTGATACAGCAGAGAAAGATACACCAAACAAGCTTTGCGACCGACCACTTCCATTATTCACTGTGCATGACGCAATCAAGTCGGTCTCCTCAATACACTCTCAAAGATTCTTACAAATTTGTTTACTACACCTATTAAGTGACTCTCCCACCTCTTCTTCTAAACTGCGACCATTACTTTCTTCCATCATACATAACACACTCTTTCTGCTTCAAATTATACTTTAGGACTCTGCTTTATGGTTAGGTTTAGATATGGGGTTTGGGTAAAGAGTAAAATTAAGAAGCATGTAAACAACTTCTAACACGCGGAAGATTCGCTTCCGCGTTACAATACTTCCCCATTACAAATCTGGGATTTGCATGTCAACAGTTTGTAGTTTTTTTATTGAATTGCATTATTCACAATGCATAACAGGATTTTAAGTTAATTTCCCCATGAAAGACGTTAAGAACACAGTCTTGTACCTTTGTCTGTTTAAAAAAATAAAAAAAAATAAATAAAAAAAATATATATATATTTCAATTTTGTTCAAAATTGTTTTTTGCTTTCAAGGCATAGAACTCTTTTATGAAAGATTTTATTAAATCTCTATATAGAAAAAATTTAAGAAAAATATTTCCAGATCAAAGATGGTTACAAAAGTGGGCAGACACTGTTCCACTCTAGAACTGCAAAGGATACCAGAAAGGGACATGGCATAACTATAGGCATTGTACTGGTTACTTAGTACTGGAGCCAACTCCACCCACAGTAATTGAAGTTCCTCCACCTTGAAAAATAGTTCCACCCTTTTTTTTGTACAGATATTTAACTATTTATTTATTTGTAAAATACAGCTGCACATTTCTGCTTTTAAACCATCAGCCCCATAGACTTCCATTGAAAGTATTTCTGTAAACAATGATTTGTATTATTATTATTATTTTATTTTAGTTTTAGATTTATTTTTTGTGCAAATGGAGGAACAAGTCTGTTTTTCAATGGAATACAAAAGATGTATGACAGTATGCTAACCTCAGCCACCATTCACTTCCATTGTAATGGTAAATGATGGAGTGAACGTGAATGGTGACTGAGGCAAATATTCTGTCTGTCATCTTCTTTTGTGTTCCACGGAAGAAACAAAGTCATACAGGTTTCTAACAACATTAGGGTGAGTAAATGATGACATAATAAAAATATTGGGGTGAACTATCCATTTTACTTGTATTGAACCCTCATTAAAGGTGCTGTAAGCTATATTTTTTAATGAAACGACAAAATGAAATTGTCCCAGACAGATTCAAATTAAAAAGCTCAATTCTGTAAACAGCTAAAAAAACCAAGAATATTTGGCAGTCAGCCATGGTCAGTTTGATGGTTGTCAGTTTGAGAACACTCTTTTGACACCATTGCTTTCAAAACTATTGTCACAGTACCAAAACAAGGTCAGTATAACTGGTCAGGTTTGAGGACATAAAATTGCATTTAGTTTTTAAGTATTTTATTTATCTGTTTTACCTGTAACATTAATATGCTCTCCTGCTCCAAGATCTCCAAGTGTCTCTGAATGTTTGCACCTGCTTTTTTTATAAAGAGGGGGCATGTCTTATTCAGTGGCAATGTCTGGCAGAAGTTCTAGAACTGTTAAAGTCACTTACAGCAACTTTAATTCATAATGAACATCTGCATTCTAGTCACTTGTCTTTGGAATGTTGGTTGATAGAATTGTGAACTGTGCATTCCACATACTGGTTCTGTTGAACTGAATGTAAGGTAGTGGATTTCATGGGAAATCACCGACATCTGTTGAAAAGGAGAACTGACCTCTATCTTGTCCATGAAACAGGAGATGCTTTCCTTTTGTTTACACTCATCCAGTTTTCAAACACTCCGTTCGCTGAGTTTTCCAATCCATCAGAATGAAATGCTCACTCTGGTTGTTGTTCCCTGAGCATGCCAGGATCATAAATCCACGTGTGATTGTTTGAGTGTGTGTGTCTGGTTCTTCCGGTGAGCACATATCCCAGAGACAGATGAGTAGTTGTTGTTAATAGGGGTCTATGTGTGTGTCTTTGTGTATGCATGCATTTGTGTGTGTGTGTGTGTGTGTGTGATTAAACATTACCTTTGTTACACAGCATATCTATATCATTTACACCTCCTGACAGCCGACCCAGCAGGGGTTGTGACCCTTTGGGCTTATCTTCAGCTTTGATCTACTCCTTATTCATTCACAATATCTGCTTCGCTCTGCATCAGAGGACACCTCTCTCTCTCTCTTTCCCTCTCACTCTCCCTCCATCTCAGTGGTTCACCACGCAATGTCAACAGCACCCAGCAGCCGTGGGGTAAGGGGTCATAGGCCGGAACCCCCGAGAACCTCCCATAGCCCTTTTCCACCGACATGGTTCAGTGGCGGGTTCTTGGGCCGGTGCGAATTCTCGAACTGATCTGCACGTTTCTGCCGCAGAAGAGGCAGTTCTGGGTTGAAAAAGCTGGTTCCACACCGGTCCCAAAAGCTTGCTGGTCTCAGACGCAGAAACCGATTACGTTAGGGAGCGGAGGGCTCGATAATGTTTTGTCACAAGGAAATGTTTTCCCAGACAACAACAGAAGCAACCGTCTGCAGCAAGGAGTACTTTTCCAACCCTATAACAACAATAAAAACCCAGCACAAAACTGTCAGATATCAAAAGCGTTGAGGAAATGTGGACAAAATCAGCACTCTTTTAGTGATATGGTTTTAAGATGAGGTACAAGATAAGAGAGATAGCAAAGGGAACAAAAAGAGTCTACAAGGAGATATGGCAAGAAATGATGTACATCGACTTTAATCCTATGATTTTATTGGTCCTATGTAGCTGATCTCATTACATTTGCTAACTTTGTCACGCTTCTCAACTTATTTTGTACATTGTTTTGTTAAGTAAGGAGACCCACTTATTTAGGGAGATCATGTCTATCTATTAAGATAAACCAGCGGAATTCAAAATCAAGATGTAAACATAATATTATATTCAATGGCAAAGCCCCAAGTATAACCATCTGCTACACAATGCCAATAATAATTTCACTGTTACAGTTTATAGCATTTAGCGATTTAAGCTGCTTTAAAAAAGTCCTCTTGTTAAGCAGTGTAAAAACTTTGGATTGCATTTTTATACATTTACATATGCCCCTAAAAACAGTAGTAAGTTGTACACAAACATTACAACGCTCCATGTTTGTTTTGGGCAGGTGAGGAAGTCACGTAAAACTACCACGTAGCCACATAACCCATTATGTCAATGTTCAGTTCTCAAGCAAATCTCTGGTCAGTGGAAAAGTGCGGCCGATTTGTGAGAGCTCTAGATTGTCCTGGCCGTGAACCAGCCAAGACCAGGCTCGGCACACGAACATCACCATTTCGGTGGAAAAGGGCTAGCAGTGTTGCCATGTCATGGCAATGCAGGAGTGACCAGTGACTGCTGCAGTGTTTTTCTTTTTCTTTTTTTTTAACTGCTGACAGCACCAGATGAGATCTGACAACAATTAAAATTGCCCTTAACAAGCCATGTGATTTCCCTGGAGTTTCACATCAATACAAACGTCTCCTTCATTAACACATGCATTTATTCATTTATTTTAATTATGCATTCACCTATTGACTAATTTTGGCCCAAATTTCTCAGCGTGTCCATTTGTGTGTGTGTGTGCTCAAAAAATATATGCCTCTTCAAGCATAAATAAGTATGTTTGTGTGTGAACGTGTGTGCATGTCAGCATGTTGGAATATATTAGAAAAATTTTGTGTTTACAGGTTATGCAGGGTCATCAATTCCCACAGCTTTCTGCTTTCAGCTAACAACTGTCCAGCACAAGGGGAATATTAAGCCAGTGAAGGAGGAGGGGTGTATACTATACAGCAATACCCCTTTAATCTTGCTTATAAAGACTGTTACACTGCAAGACATGTATTGTTGTCTTGTTTAGCAGTAAAAATATCTGACATCCATTATACAAGATGTTTATTTGACATGCAAAATCACATAAGATATTAAGACATGTTTTCAGAGAAATATGGGGTGAGGAAAAAAACAATGGGATAAGAAAAAACTTCTTGTTTTGCAAATTTGTTACGCTTACATTTATCACTCCATTGGCATTTTTATTCACTGTGTTTATTTTTTATATCTTAAATAATTGTTTTTGTTGAAAAATGAAACTAAATATCTTAATTATATATCAATGAAATCTCGTTTTAAGGGTGTTACATGTATTTATTTGAATACGACACAAAATTCATTCCGAATAAGAATTTTTTTTTGCACTTACCACCATTTCTTCATTCTTCAGATTTGTCTGTTACATGCAGAGATAAAAAGCTGCTTACAGTTAACTTGGGTGGGACAATTTTATTTCTGTCTGAAATTTGGAACATTTATTATACAACTTGTACAAGACTATATTTATACAAGACTATATTCCATGTCTTTTGAAGCCATCCGATAGCTTTGTGTGAGGAAAAGACCATTATAATTCACTGAAAATCTTTCTCTCTACTGCAGCTCTCAAATCTTTTTGAGGCCTGGGTAGCTCATTGGTAAAGACGCTGAATCCCAGGGCATGCTGAGTGACTCCAGCCAGGTCTCCTAGCAACCAAACTGGCCTGGTTGCTAGAGAGGTTATCATGGTCACTATAATGTGGTTCGCTCTCGGTGGGGCCAGTGATGAGTTGTATGTGGATGCCGTGGTGGATGCATGGGCCTCCACACGCGCTATGTCTCCTTGGTAAAGCACTCAATGAGCCACGTGATAAGATGTGCGGGTGGACTGGCTCAGACGTGGAAGCAGCTGAGATTTGTCCTCCATCACCCGGATTAAGGTGAGTCACTACGCTACCACAAAGACTTATAGCAAAATTGGGAATTGGACATTCCAATTTGGGAGAAAAAGTGGAGAGAGCACTTCCATTTATTCAGACCTGGTGCGTCAAGCATGGTTACGAGACACATAACGCATTTTGACAGGCCATATTTGAATATACAACAGTGCAAATTAGATTTGAGAGCTATGCCTGGTGAACCACTGAGATGTAGAGAGAGAAGTTGAGTAAATGACAGCTGAATTTTATTTTTTGAGAACTATTCCTTTAACATCAGAGCAATGGTAGAGACTGAAGCCTAATCAGTATAAATGACGGTATTCATCTCAGAATAGTGAGGGGCCTCCACATCTCTAATATTATAAAGTCAGCTTATTTCCAGTCATCATATTTGCAGTCTGGATTGCAATTGCTTAATTTGAACTGAACCAACAACTGATTAAATGTATTCAAATGCTTCTTAGAAAGAAAACTAAACTTAAAAGCACAGTTTTCAGTCTAAAAGCAATCTTTCATGTTGAATGAATGAGGTAATGCTCATTTAGAGATGTTTACCCCCATTTAATTTCCAGCTGAAGTCATCCTCTGTACGCTGTGTGGTTGCTGGCTCCTTTTTACGAAACTATTTACGTGATATTTTACTGGTTTTCCAAATCTGACGGACAGCAATGCCATGTCCTCTCATCAGGTTCTCAGACACTGTGTAAAGTGGGACACAACATTGATTCCAATAGAGAGAGCCGCAAACAGTCAAATGAGTTAGTGTCTTACGGACTCTAGGGGCTCGAGGTTTCAAATGCCACCCAAAATGAATGCTTGCACACCCAAATGAAAAGATGTTTTTGTTTTTACGCTTAATAATAGTATGTAGGTGTGGAAAAATGCCCCTGCCAATCAAAATGTCTGTGCACATCCCTGGTTCCTTGTAGATAAGGACAGATAAAAGAATCAAGCCATTATTTCTAATCATATCCTTTTTACTTTAAAGTGGGGGTATGATCATGTTTATCAAAAACAATAGGTAATTCATCTGGGAGTTTTCTCTTTTGAAGCGCCTGTAAATGCTGAATTCACATCACATTCCTAGGTTAAACAATTGACGTGTGAATAGGGCTATAGACAAAAATTTTGAAAAATGCCCAGTAGAGGTTGTACTTCCTTCACCAGTTGAGGAAGTTCAACCTGCCACAGGCGCCGCTAATCCAGTTCTACTCAGCAGTCAGTGAGTCTGTCCTCTGCACTTCAAGATCTGTCTGGATTTGTTCAGCTGTGAAATCAGACATCAGAAGACTACAAAGGACAGTTCGGAATGCTAAGCGGTTATTAGTTGCTCCCTGTCCTCCCTTCAAGAACTGTACACTTCCAGAATGAGGAAAAGGGCCTGGATAATCACTCTGGACCCCACTCATCCAGCCCACTAACTTTTTGAACAGTTACCATCTGGCCGGCTCTACAGACTACTGAGCACCAGAACAATCAGGCACAAGAACAGTTTTTTTCTCTCATCTCATCACAGTTAAAACTGCCCCATTAAGCAAATATAATGTGCAATAGACAGCTTAGTCTATATATATATATACAATAAGACAAAAAATATATTCTGTACACACACACATGCGCGCGCACACACACACACACACACACACACACACACACACACACACACACACACACACACACACACACACATATATATATATATATGGCAATAAAGCTGATTCTGATTCTGAAAATCCAAATCCTATGGATGTACCCACAGCTTTCACTGGCCTCACTGTTTGCTTCTTCCCACCGACTTCTGTTCCATTATGTCAGCAGCCTGGATCATATAATGATAAATAAGTACAAGTCTGATAAAAGTCCTGTCTGTCTGTAAGAGCAGAATTAGAGAAGAGCTAATTTGCTCAAGCTTCTAATTATCCCATCGCACCAAACCGCACAGAGCGAGAGAGCTGAATGATGAGTTTGAGGAGATCTTTTCAACCAGGGCCAGCAGAGCCATGACTCACTCTTGTTGAGGAACAATGTGTGTTCCTGTATATTTGTGAGTGTAAAAATAATGCTTATTTTTGTGCCAGGATGTACAGTGAATGATGCAAAAATCCAAATCAGAGGCTGCTAGAGGAAAGATCTATAGAATCTCATTTAGGATATCCAGAGTGGGTCATCTGTCCTATTGAAAAGACTAGCTTAGACCAGCAGTCCAGATTATGCTGGTTTGTACTGGTCAATTTGATGGACCGTCATAATCACTGTGTTTACAAGCACAGTGAAGTTTGGTGAATCTGGCTGGCTGATTAAAGGAATAGTTTGCATAAAAGTGAAAATGTACTCCCCCTTATGTTGTTTCAAACCCATATAACTTTGTCTCTGCCGTAGAACAGTAAAGACAACATTACCATGCACTTTCATTGCCTCTCTTTTCCTTATATTGAGATATTTTTCATGCTAGGTAATTATTATTAACTGCTGTTAAAAAGCAGCTGATCACATTAAAGAACGTCTGTAATAATCTGGTGCCATGTTAAAATACTGATTGATTACTAACAGATGATCAGTGGCGCACACATACTCCTGATTAATTTGCTAATCAAATGTTAATGATCGCATCCACCCATGTATTGATCTCAGAATCTGTCTGCAAAAGCAACTGCTAGTGCACATATGTAAAATCAAACAGACTGTGTCAGAACAGTGTCAAAGCTGATGGTTCCGCTCATTTTACACACACACACTTTCTCTCTTACACACATTTACACAAGAATAACATCTTCTGGCGTCTCTATTGGCATAGATTAGAGGTAGACCAATGTATCTATTTGAATGATTAATTGTAGCCATAGTAGCATTTTGGAACTATCAGTTATGGGCATAAATCTATGCATTGTTTTATTATTATTATTATCATTCCACTGTGGCCGGCTTTGGAGGATTCTACAATATAAGAGCGGCCTACAGAGGTGAAATAAAAAGAATCACTGACACCTCTTGGGGATTTGCTGTATCAAAATGTTTCATTATCAGTAATGGACAGTAGCTTCACTACAAATAGTGAAGCTATTAGCTTACATTTCTGAGTGGCGAGGTGGTAGCTTCACTAGTTTTAAATCAAGTAGCTTTTAAGGAGCAAAGCTATACTTTTGATTAGGTAGCAGCATAGCTTTGACAAAAGCTACACCGCTACATCATAAATTATACAGTTTACCATCACCAGTTTTGAATCACAACTAAAGGTGTCAGACTCACAACTGAATTGCTCATCTGAGTCATTTTTCTACAACAAATTAGTCACACATGATAGAAAAGGGGTCTGAATCAGTTCACGATTCAATCTGACTGACTCAGAAAGCTCACAGTACACGCTGATGAATCATTTGGTGAGTGCTCTCACTTGCCAAAATGCTCACGGAATATTTTAAAATACAGAAAATAAAGATATCGCTGGTTGCATTGGATCTACAATCAATGAAAATGAAACCTGCAAATGTGTCCCATCGTTTGCCAGTGATGAAGAAGGTCTTTATATGTTCAACACATGTGTAGCTTGTGAACGGCACTGCAGGTAAAGATATTTTACCACCAAAAGAGTATCAAAATATTAAGTAGCCTACACGAAAACACATAAAAAAGTACCATGACATTACCATGTTTTTTGGTCATTACCTGGGGGCACCATATTAAGACAATGGTGTATTAATAAGTTAATCATATAGTGATGTACCACAGTAGTACCACGGATGGTATACTTTCAATTACCTTGAAGCACCATTCAGTTGTACAGTATATGAATATGGTAATCATATATCAAATTACCATGATAGTACCATTGCATTCTTTGAAGTACTTTGAATCACCTCGTAAATACAGAATAGTACAGAAATATGGTAATTGCCTCTCAAAGTACCATCACATTGTTATTGCCCAAATGTGCTCACACACACAAATAATTTGGCCTCTGATCAGAAGCATCCAATATATACAGAAATACAGCTAGACACAGAATTACAGAATATGATGAATATTATATGAATGAGTTTTTATACATGAATGTGCAAAGGAAATTATGTTCAAATGGATATGGGTTTGTAGAGGTAGTAGCAGGGCCGTAGCTAATGGGGTGAAAAGTGGTAACGATTCTAGGGGCCCACAGGTCCAGGGGGGCCCCACAACAAATTCTAAACCGTATTTTTTAATAGGAAATGGGTCGAGAGCAACATGAAGTCAGGGGGCCCAAAATACCCTGCTACGACCCTGGTTAGTAGTATAAATATGAAAAATTAAATGTAAAGTTTTTAATTTTGACCACATGGGTTTGTATAGGTAGCATGTATACATATATATTTACATGTTTTTTTTTCATGCACATACATTTCATATTGCACCATACTGTATTGCACTATACTGTAGCATGCCTTAGATTAACATCATGTGATTAGTATTTAGATGCTTTGTCTAAAACGGTATGATCTGTGCATCTTGCTGAGACTAAAAATTAAGTAGCTTAAATGTAGCAAGCTACTTTTGGTGTGTAGCTTGTAGTGTAACTTGTTACTTTCTCTGAGGCATAGCTTTTAGCTTAGCTTAACTATTTTATTTTTGTTGAGTAGTTGGTAGATTATCAAGCTACATTGTTTTGAGTAGCTTGCCCAAAACTAAAAATATCTAAACAAACAAAGAAATGTGATGGCATATTTAATTCATTTATTCTTTCATAAATTTCCACTTACAAAACAAAACAACAAAACTGCTGCTGAAATGCACAGCTGGAAACAAAATCAGTGTTCCATCTGCATCGGCGGAAAATTGCATGTAGGGAAAAGGAACTGAAAATCGTGAATATCCTATGTTTCCAGTATTTTTTTAAAGAATGGAATTTTCGGTTCCCAGACTTAGTTATCGGTGTGGGAAAAATCTTCTATCGCTTGACCTCTAGCTTCGATAACTGTGAAAAACTGTTGTATAAAACGCACTCACTATTGTCCTGTTGTACTGCAGCTACATCACACCTGTGCTAATATTCAGTACAAAAACAATATTGCTTGCATAATATTACTTGAATATCAAACCATTTCTGCCATGTAGGGCCACATCTCAACACCATCACTTCCTAACTATGACCTTCACCAAGATGAAAGTCATCTGTTGGACTCAAATGAATCTGCCATTCCGATTTTGAACTCCATGTCTCTCTCTCTCACACATAAACTTGTGTTTGGATCTCCCACACAGTGTGAAGTTCTGAGGGAAAGCAATGGTGCAGTACAATACAGTAATTCAATCCAGAACACATGAGCATTCAGCATTCAGATGATCTATCACTTTCAATCTGCATTGCTAATGCTGTCTCATACGTGGCTGTAATGTACATGCTATCTCTGAATCTCATGAATGTGAGTGCTTAATTCTGTTTATCTTTTCTTAAAAACTCATAATGGAAGTGGGCTGCTGGTCTCCCAGCCCAGCCAAGCTGGTTAGGCTGGTATGTTTTAAAGGGGTCTGGGGCACTTTTTACTTTGGTCAGGCTGGTAGACCATTCATTGTCAATGAGAGCAGAGTGAATTCAGGTGGCACGAGTTGCAGTGATCATTGGCAACGGAGATCGCCATGGCGAGCGACAAGACAAAGTTACAAAGATGAGAACATTTCAACTTAATGCAAATGACAAGCGAGATTTGCGAGCGACTACCAATGAAAGTGAAGACAGTGGAGCTCATGTCACCCGTCTCCAGTAAGTGTGTGAGATGTTGGAGTCGAGTGTAGGCAAGTTGGATAAGTTAAACGTTTCTGTGAACGATTTCACTGTTCTATCATTTGTCGGTAACCAAGTATAAGTTGGATGGATATAGCCTATTAAAAAGGATAAGTGGAAAACTGTGTCAGTATTCCAATTTATAGATAATTTATCTTGTTTGTGAAATTATGCATTGAGCACTGCTGCAGGTTATATAAAAACTATTTTAGAAGCAATAGAACTGATTTCTTGTGAAGCTAGATTCTGTAATCAGATTTCCATAGCCACTATAGCCACAGTAGTAGGAACATCCACCAGCAACACATTGCAGAGTCTAGAGACACCAAGCGACAATGTCGTTTGAGGTGTGAACGGGCTTTAGGCTGGCTTAAGCTGTTTTGTTTTTGCGTGGGAGTTAAAAAGTCTGAAACTGTTAAGCTAATGCTATTGTGCGCACAAAAACAAACAAACCACTACCTAGAGATCTCCAAATTAACATTTCCAATCAGAGGTCTTCATCTGTTTTCTTTCTTTCTCCCGCCCAGCAACCTGTGACTCATCACATCTTCCGAAAAGAAGAAGTCCCCACAGGCACAGGAAACGACCTAACAGGTCGCAGGGGGTCAGCCAGGGTCAGGCAGCTCTGATAGAAGGTTGATGGCAGGTTATTAGACGCTCTAATGATGACTGAATCTGGCTTGTCTCTGTGGCGCCTTCCCTGGGAAGATGGGGTCAACTTTTGAATTTTAGGGCTGGATGGTATTGCTAACCTAGACTTTATAACCACACACAAAGACACATTCACCCAAACATAAAAAATAAATCATAGTTTTCTCACCCATCATGTCATTCCAAACTCGAATGACTTTCTTTCTTGTATGCAACACAAAGGGAAAAAAATCAACAACTACAATCTTGACTATGCTGTTCCACCAACTGGACCAATACCAAACCAGCATGAATTAGCACCAACCAGCTGGGCCTGTATGGAAATTCATATTTCAGCAGGGACAATACTTTTAACATGCACAGGAGCAGTGCAAAATGCATATTTATAGACTTGTGAACTGGGTGAACAACGGAAGGAATAAGAAGAAAGACCCCTGACCAAAGTATGTCCCAGTTTTCCTGCACTGAGTTCCGTACTCACTTAAGTGTTACAGCCTGTATTGAAATGAATTTCAGCAACAGCTGAAGCAATTACATAACTGTCTTTTTATAGTGCTGTTCTGTTGTAATGCAGAGAGTTACTCAGAAAACTTCTCTACACAGACAGCGTGTGCTAGCTACACCTGCAAATAATTTTACTCCAACTTGTTTATTTTACTTTTTTGAGTGCTACCAGTGTTTCCTCTGCGTTTGAGTCGTACCGAACACAGTTTTCCCTAGAGGAGACTTGCAGCAATTAATGTAACCACAAACAAAAAGCCAACAAATTAGACAAGGACACACACATACTTCCAATGTTTGGGGGAAAAGTGCTTTCTCTTTGGAATAATGGTAGAACAATTTGTAGAAGGGGAACTGTGCAGTTGTTTTGTTGTTTGAGGATTTCAAGAGTACAATCTGAAGATCTGGTCTTTGTTATGATTTACCGATATATCACAAACAGATTTCAAGAAATCAAGTCAATTGTTCTGCAACTGGAAAAACATTTGTATATTTAGGGATCTATTCTGTCTCGCAGATAACTTCTCCCTCTGGAGTTGATTTATTCTGTGCTGGAATGGATGCACAAAGGCCTAATTTTACCACAGTGTTCCAAAGCACCCAGAGCTAAAATGATCCAACTCAGATGAAAGACCTTATTAGCATGGGCAAAACCATATACACATGCATGCACAATTACTGGCACTCTGCTCCGTTCTAACCTAACAAGTTTTTAGCTAATAGAGTGCAGTAAAAGGGTCCTCCCATTGAACAAATTAGACAAACTACTTGTTTAATGAGCTTTTCACAGTATATTATTGTGTAATGTAATGTGATTTACATACAAGTACAGGCCCACAAGGGAGCAGAAAAACTAGAGGGAAATTAAACAGTCGGATATCCTGTACAACATGATCTGATTTGTAAATATTCTTTGTGTGTATATGTGCAGTTAATGTGAAATCTAGTGCCATTTGGGTACAGATTTGCATTGTTTTACTTCCATGTGATCAGTTAGACCTTCAGAGCTGAAATATTGTAAAAATATTTGTGTTCTGCTGAAGAATGAAAGTCACACAGATCTGGGATGAGGGTGAGTAAATGATGTGAGAATTTTCATTTTTGGGTGAACTATCCCTTTAACAATATAAATGTTTTTATTTAAAATATACTCAACAAAAGCACAAAAAAAAAAAAAAACTTTTTTATAAATTGAATTTATTACATGACATACTGATTAATAATTAATTTAATTAATCATAATTAATCACATTTAATATTTGCTGAGAAAGGCCCACAAATAGATCATTTTAAAATAATTCAGTAATTCCATATAGTTCTATATGTATGTATGTGTGTGTGTGTATATATATATACACAGGATATATGTCACGATTCCCTTGTGTTCTGCCCTGTGTTTCACTAGTCTTTGTCAAAAAACTACACTTCCCATAATTCCCGGCCCTCAGCACTGCCAGCCCTGTGTCATTTTTCTCACCTGATTGTCGTTTGTCATCATCATGTCTCCTGTGTATTTAAATCCTGCTGTTTCTCCACTCCTTGTCGGTCGTTGAATGTGAATGTTATGGTTGTGTCTTCATGTTTCGCCTGCCCGTGGATGTTTTTGCATGTTTATGTTGGTTTCCCCTTGTGGATGTTTTGTTTGTTCCCAGTGTTGTTTTATTTTTAGTTAGCTTGTTCACCTTTTACTCTTTCATTAAAAGAACCGCATTTAGATCTCCACTACTCGTCTGCATTCTTAACAATATATATTGACTTCTAAACACACTATTTTGTACTGTCTATTCCATGGTCTGTCACAATAATTATATAATTCAAAGACATTACATTTTTGTGACAGGTGACAAATTAGACAAAAAAAAAATAAAAAATTTATATATATTGTTTGCTTTATTTCCATATCATTGACCATAAAAGCATATTACTGGCCTGCAGTTTATAGCAATCATTAATTACTTAAAAAATTGTATGTGTTATTTTGTATTATATTTTGATAAAGCATACTGAATTAAAGTGTTAAATCATCATCCTTAGTTTATTTAAAACCTTTATTAACTTTATAATTAATGTCCTTATTGAACCTCAAGTTGTCAGATGTATGTATTATATGTAAACAGACCCCAGAATTGTTGATGATCTGCATTATAAGATAAATATGTGAGTGAGATGTATCTCATTCATCCCAGAAGTCAGTGTTTGATATCATTGTTATAGTACCCTGATGTTATGTTGAAAAAGAAATATGGTGAGTGCCAACCTTCCCCATATGTACTATGTGGCACGTGTGTGTGAGCTTACATTTACAACCCATTTGTGAGCACTTATGATGCTTGATTTCAGTCTCTTCTCAATGAAGCAGACTATGGTTATTACATCACAGTACATCATGATGATGGGAGTATATTGTCTGTGTCCATCAGTGGAAACTGTCTGTGCTGCAGTCCGACAGACACCTTCCCTCAGTTCTTACATCTCAGAGAGTGTACCCTGAGCTTCCATGCTACCTTAAAAGCACACACACACACACACACACACACACACACACACACACACACACACACACACACACACACACACACACACACATATGCTGGTGTTGCTATCCTTATGAGGACTCTCCATAGACATAATGATTTTTATACAGTACGAACTATAGATTCTATCCCCTACCCCTAACCCTACCACTAAACCTAACCCTCACAAAAAACTTTCTGCATTTTTACATAAAAAAAACAAAAACATAGTTTAGTATGTTTAAGTGATTTGAATTATGGGGACACTAGAAATGTCCTCATAAACCACCCAAACCAGGCTGCACCCCCCAACCCCCCAACACACACACACTCACAAAGAAAACCCCCTTTTTGGAATTTTGATTAGTAGAATTCCTTTGAGACATGGTATTGAAGACAGGATTGGGATCAAGGAGACAAGAGATGAGCGCCCGCCGACCCCATTTCCCCCCAAATCCTACCTCTCAGAAAAGCCTCCAAATACACAGAGTAAATGAGGCGGAGCGCCACCTATCACCTCCAGGGTTTTGATGTGGCAAGCTGTTTGGATACTGTGGGCATTTATTTATTTTATAACTGATCCTGGTTCAGCTCCAGCTGGGGAGAATAAAGCAGATGGAATGTTTTAGAATGTAAGCAGACTGGAGCTCTCTGACACAAAGACTTACACCGGAGGTTAATGGCTAACTTGACATATCCTGACTGTTAGTACGGGGAGATCGGTGGTGAAAGGGGTCAGTGTGGGAAATGACCTTGGTTCTTTTAAAGCAAAAATATTGAGAATGATGAACATGATCTCCAGCAGAGTGAACAATACCAATTCATTTAAATATCAAAAGATATGAATAAAAAGTTTCACATTTAATGTATGTTTTAAGTTCATGATACATGCTAAATTAGCGGATATGCTGTGTTTGTACAGCAGTTCTCACATCGCTTAAGTTCCTCTTGTGATGTTTATTTAACTATACAGTATTTTCCAAACATATAATTTATGAGTCGTTCAACTGTGTACACGTGTATCTGTGTACTTTACTTTGGAGATATTTGTCTTATATTTTCAAGTGTATCTTATTCAAATACATGAACAGCAGAAAAGGAAATGTTTTTTTACAAACCTTATTTAAACCACATTTTTAGGAGGTTTTAAATCCTAGTAAAATGTTACGCACATGTCACGTTTTGTGCAAAAAAGCGTGTCTTGATTTGTGTCTGTGGTTGTGCCCAAATTCACTAATATTCACTAAATGTTTCCTTATAGTGAACTATTGTGAGTGAACAATTTTTAGGCATAGCATGTGCATAAGTGTATAGAATACAGTAATGTGTGCGCAGCATAGTTCTAGCAGGAAGACTAGCAGCTGTACATCATCGCACCATTAACGGGGTAATTCACAGCCAATCACATGAAAGCCGTTGCTTTATAAGTCTGCTCACAATCTATCACATTCCTGTTTCAGTGTGCTAACACAGCAACCTCCAGCACCCCACCACCACCAGTTGAGTCCCGTCCTGCATGGGGGTAGGCTCCTTTATACTTTATATATTCTACTCTATTTTATGCTTGTTATGATTTCTATTTTGAAAATTCCCCCACATGGGAATTAGTTTTTTTAATTGATTATTTTTGCATATTTGGGTGAGGCAAGTCCCTAATTTTGAGCCTGTTTTCCCAAAACAGGTGGCTTGTTTCTCTTGTGAGATCTGGAAACACTGAAACTGGTTTAACACCCACCCTTAGCACCGAGTACTATAATTTTAAAAATAATGTTATCTACCTCTTTTATTTTGTTCTAACATGTGGAAAGGAGGCCGTGGAACGTACCTTAATGAAAAAAAACCAAAACCTATTTTTTAGTTTCTGGTTACGGCTGATGTGTTAAAATTTGCTCAGTGGTTAAGGCTCTGGGTTACCGACCAGAAGGTCGGGGTTCAAACCCAGCACTGCCAAGATGCCACTGTTGGGCCCTTGAGCAAGGCGCTTGACCCTTTCTGCTTCAGGGGTGCTATGGCTGACCCTGCACTCTGACCCCAGCTTAGCTGGGATATGTGAAAACAAATACATTTCACTGTATATATGCAAAAATATATGTATAATGTGTGACCAAAATAAAGGCTTCTAAGGCTTCTTCTGAATATTTGAAAACACTCACAAAGTATGAAATATGCCAGTATATTTCACTAAAATGTTTAAACTGTAGTCCTTAAACTTTATCCAATGAGTGTTATACAGTAACTGTCCCAGGGTTTATCTGTCCTTAGACAGATAAAGGCATCTCATGTGAAACAAATGGCATGTTTTTATTTTTCTGGTTAGTATTTGTGCAGCAAAGCACAAGGTATTACAACTGTACTCTGTTTACCTTACTATTTAGAATGATACCCTTCTCATTTAAATTAGATTTCATGATGATAACGTTTGCAATAATTGTGAAAAGCCAACCGTCTATAACCATTTTATCACTTGTGTCCAATATCCAAGGAAATACTCAATGTGGCAACCCGGAAATCACATAATTTTCTGTATAGACTTGCAGCTGCCACGCAGTAGAAACGCTGTTCGTGTGAAAACACAATACGAGCCTTATTCACTTAAATACAGTGAACAAAGCCTCGTCAAAGCTGCCACTTGTACCAAATATTTAAACTTATTCTGAAATCGTCAGAATGCGTTTCTGTTCAAAAACCAAATGCTCGTAGAATTCTTGGTAAAAGAATTTCACTACCGAACAAAAATATGTGTGTGTTTGTGTGTACAAGAGACAAAAATCCACTGACAATTTTCCTCTTCCTAAAACTCATTAAAAGCAGTAAAATGGCTAGACTCCCAGGTGTGAGCAAGCAGGAAGACCAGCATCCTCTACCTCAGCATGTGCGTGTGTGTGCGTGGCTGTGCTTTAGTTTTTATTATAAAATGTAACTGCTTGCCTCCTTATTTTTTCCTTTTCACATCAGAATAAGAAGTGAGTTTAACAAAGAAGCACAGGACGTAAACGAGGTGATAAAGCAAGAGCGTGGTCATGTTTGTGTGCCTCCGTGTCTGTGCATGTATGTGTGTTTGTGTGTGCGAAAGGATGTTGGTTTAAAGCTGATATTCCCACTGAGATTCCTTTACCTTAATAACAATGAGAGGAGTTTCTGACCACTTCCTTTTAGCTTTTATTGGTCATGAAAACATACACTCACACACACGCACATAGTGCAACAGGAACATACTAGAACAGAGAGCCACGCGCTGAAAGACAACATCCATGTCGTCACAGAAAAAAAGAGCGGATACTCTCTCGCAGCTAATTTTGGACATACGCTGTAACAGCGTATGTCCAATACATTTCTTACAGAATCTGTAAATTTCTTACAGATTTTTGGTGCTTGCTGCTTGAATTTTTGTCATATCTTAATTTCATTGCGTGCATTAAATAAAAATTAAAAAAAACTACTTAATCTGTTTGTGAGGGGAAAAAACTATCAGCAGGGGATTTCCAGTTCCTAGCATGCCTTGTAACCGAAAAGGGAAAGAAAAATAATTGAATTACTTAATTTGATGTGTTTTGAGCAAGATGAGAAAAGGGAGACTTGTTAGACTTTAATGTTCTGTTATGTTGGTATTTAGAACAGTTTATGAGATTTGAGGTTTACCATTGTGGACAAGAGTGGAGCTGGTGCTAAGGTTGAGGATGGGATAACAAAAGTTTTCATTTTTCTGTATGTTGCTACAGTTAAAGAATTGTCACTTTGTGCTTTCAAGTCAATATAATATACTTCATGTGGTGGTTAATTTCTTACTGCACATAAAAACATAGGTCTTTCAGTAAACTAATGTTGAAAAAAGTTGAGTTAACTTAAAAAAAGTAAAGCAACAAGCTGCAAAGTATTTTAGAGTTTACTAAACTTCAGACAAACCTGACCATTCAAGTTGGATTGTTAATTCCATGAACTCAATACTATTAATTCAGCAAACACAAACATATTAATAATTGTTAAAGGGATAATTCACTCAAAAATTAAAATTCTCTCATCATTTACTCACCCTCATGCCATCCCAGATGTGTATGACTTTCTGTCTTCTGCAGAACACAAATTTAGATTATTAAAAGAACGTTTCAGTGCTGTAGGTCCTCAAAATGCAAGTAAACGGGTGCCAGAATTTTGAAACTGCAAAATAAAAGTAATCCATATAACTCCAGTGGTTAAATCCATGTGATCAGACACGATATGATAGGTTTGGGTGAGAAACAGATTAATATTTAATATTTTGCCCCCATTCTCTTGCATTGTATGGACAGAGCTGAGAAATTCTTCTAAAAATTTTCATTTGTGTTTTGCAGATGAAAGAAAGTCATACAAATCTGGGAAGGCATGAGGGTAATGAGTAAATGATGAGAGAATGTTTATTTTTGGGTGAACTATCCATTTAAGTTCATAATTTTCAATGTTCTTAAAAATTATATTAAAAGAAATTCTTTAATGATAAGATCTCCATTTTTACATAAGATCATGTGTCAGCCTCACCAAAGTACCAAACATTTGGTCCAATTTAAAATTTGGTGTAGGTAATGAGTTATTTTTGGGTGAACTATTCCTTTAGGATTGCAAATGTAGATTAGATATGTCTTGGCTCAGACTCAGACTTGACCCTCTCTAGTCCCAGTCTCTGTCTTTACTCGGACTCAACCTAATTCTCGAAGCCAAGTCAACTTAATAACTTAAGATACTTCATCAAACCCAACATCAATCATCATTGTGGTGACTTTAAAGGAAACATAACTTTTTAAAGCAAAACATCATTAATTCCAAACAGATTATTTTCAAATTATTTACATGTCCTCATAAATCAGCACGCTTTGACCAAACACACAAGCGTAAGAAATAAATGGACTATTCAGGACTGAGCATCAGTGATCAAACTGAGCATGCTCAAAAGACTGTATGTTCTACCTTCACCACCGAACTTGACATTGCTCACTGTTTAAAATATTGAGTTGCTTGGCATAAAAGTTAACTTTATTAATTGTTTTAAGTCATCTAATTTTTTTCTGGTTAAACCAACTTTTCAAATTGAGTTTATCTGACAAAATAAATTTTTTTTTTTTTTTTTTTTACAGTGTATTAATAACAAACTGCAAAAGGTCCAATTTAGGTAGCTTGAAATTTCTAATTTTATTGGATTTACTCCATTATGTTTTTATTACACAAGGAATTTGTGTAGCTTTTACAGTTTAGTTAGAAAAACCATTTCCACATTGTGTAGCCAGTGTCTGCGTTTGAATTAAGTTCAGCCAAAGTATTTATTTATATATTTTATCTTCCTGTTTTAGGATCTATCTGTACCATTCAAGAGTTTCAACCATGTTACTCCAGAGGTTAGCTTCATGGGCACTGACAGACGTTTTGAAGTTAATTCAACCGATGTTATGTAAGTTCTAATAATTTGAAGCCAAAAATAAAGTGGAATGATCAGGACTGATTTTTACAGACTCAAGCATTTACTGAAGTGGAATAGGAACACTGAACTGACAGTCTATATAATCTTAGGCCAGATCCTTGCCAAAAGGGTGGAAATTAAAGTTACTTTCTCACACTGTGTGAGTCTGTAAATGTTACCTGTAACAGTATAAGAACCCCCTTTTTTGACTGAGTCTTTGTGTGTGCACGCATTTTTTCCATCATAGTCTGCTCTAGCACACACAATATACATGCTTTTGCGGAACTAAAGGACTGGCTCCACAGGACACATGAGTAGCACACAGCGTCATTCATCTAGAATGTGTGTGTTTGAATTATATGCACACATGTAGGGGAAAATGCCATCCATACGAGCACTTTTCTGTTTAAAAGATGCATTGATATTCTCCTGAGGGAAACTTCTTTAATGTGAGTCTATGCATGCATACTAGTGTGCTGGAATGCTATCTCTATTTCCAAAAGCAAACATCATTACCCCCAAACCGATGACCTCAGATTCATCACTATGTCGTAGTCTCAGAGATGTATGATCAATGCGCTGTGTGACCGGAAGAACATTTTATTGCTTAAAGGGTCGATCTTTCAAAGTTCTGGAGACTTACAAAGTTCTCAATTATGCTTCTTTGTTGTCATTGTTTGTATGGAAGATGGGGGAGAGTGTGAAACTTGTTTAAACAGTTTGCTTGTCATGTTGGCTTGACAAAGACTAGGGTTAGGATTTTGTCAAAACATTTCTGACTGTAACTAGAGCAGAGGTTTCAACCATACACTACGGCCCACAAAGTAGTCCAAAGGCAGGATGATTAAAAAAAAGAAAAAATAAATAATACATTTTGCAACAGTCTTTATTGTAAAAAAAAATTGCATTAAAAACATTTCTTAAAAAGTGTAAAGCTGCACCCACCAAACTAAGCACAAACCTTCAGTTTGTTTTGACTTGGGTTGCTATGTCTTTTCTAAGTGATCATACAAATGGTTTTCCCATAGTGGACAATCAAAAAATCCAGCACCGTGTTGTCATGACGTGAAGTGGCGCAACGGCTTGAGACTGTCTACACTGGATGTGCCGAAGCAAATCTTTTAAACTGTTTATTTGTCTTGATGACAGGCATAGCACCAGCATGTGCTGCACAAAATGGAACAGGGTATCCATCTGCTGTCAGCACTTCACAATGCAGCACAACGCATCCAATATAGACAGCATGATTGAATTAAATGAGGATTCTTTGTGTTTAACATGACGCGATACACCACTTGCAACCGGTGTAGACAGAATGCTCAAATGGGCCATTGGAATGTTTGTGAATTCAAACTACGAATTTGACAGACTACAACTGTCAAACAATTCAAATGTAAACAAACCCACACAAGACTTTTAATCTATCTATCTATCACCTTCAAATTTCTATTTTAATATTTTTAACTTTCAGACAATCCTTTTTCATGACAACATGAAAATTTGCCTTGACAAACTTTACCTACAGTATGCAGCTATTTATACAATTCTGTTTGGTGCCCCGAGTTGTGCAGAAATTACACTCTTTACCTGTAAGCAGGGGTTAAATTGGGCCGGAGCAGTCCAGAACGGCATTCCGGCACCTTCGATTCCAAAAATGCTTGTTCCATTCTATTTCTTGCATTCTCCAAGGCGGGTTTTGTTTGATCCATTTGACACATCCAATCTCTATTTACTGAGTGTACTGATAAAAAAAAAAAAAAAATAAATAAATATATATATATATATATATATATATATATATATATATATATATATATATATACATATATTTCAAGTTCAGTATGCTTCGTCAGCTCTAGTCAGTTGTGGACGCTGGTAGAGGCAGCATATCTGAGAGCGGCACGAGACCACAGCCCCCGAATTCAGACGAGCTTCCGCTTCTGTATTGCTATGTGGTCCGATCTCTATTTCATAGAAATTGTGTAATATGGAATCAACTGCTCACCCGTTCCTTAGATTAACATCAACAAGTATTAATTATAAATTGTAACATAATTAGAATTAAGAAGAGGGTACTGGGACACTTGTCCCAGCTGTCATCAGATTTTATAAAATGTATAAAATACATTATTCTTAATCAAGTTTTTTGTCATCTAATGTAAAACCTTCAATCAAATATTTATGTAATTATGTTGTTTCACAATTAAGTTGAATAATGACATACATAAATAATGACTGACAAATCATCTAACTCTGTTGCGACGTCAATCGATTTTAGGGTTCCACCACTTCCGAAATCCCAGTATAACCCCTACATTTAAGTCTTCCTAGGAGAAATCAATGTGGATAGCAAGCTCAGATAATTTGCTCCTGGAAGATTTTGATGAGAAAACTTTGCGTTCGTATTCAAATCTCTGACTTTTGATTGTTGACTTTGTTATTTTGGTGGTTTGTGATATTGATAAGATCTCTTCTGAAATGTGCTGAAGAAAAAATCGGAGAAGCAAAAGTCTAAATTTGTTCTCGTTTAAATGTAATTGCTGTATTGGAGAAACAAATGAGATGTTAAAGACATCTCCTCACCTATGGGTGTGTCTGTGTATGTATGCATGCTGAGCTACATGAACTGTAGTTCTGTCAGATATCAGGTTTTTCATTTATCACACCTGTGTGTGTGTGTGTGTGTGTGTGTGTGTGTGTGTGTGTGTGTGTGTGTGTGTGTGTGTGTGTGTGTGTGTGTGTGTGTGTGATGATGATGTTGTCTACACAGATAACCTCTTGTCTATTTATGAGTGTCTGTGAGAGGAGACTGGAGATGTGCATCTGATTGTCTTCATGGTTCACAGAGTGCTTTCTGTGGTTCCACGTTTTACAAAATCAACACATTCTCACAACACTTATGGGTCTGAACGTCAGTCATGACAGACACACAAAATCACATACTCACAAAGACACATACACACAAACAGCTGTCTTCCGCGCACCCCAATGATACATAATCTGGGGTGGCTTTGAGGAACAGCGACATTTTCACGGATGTTAAAATTACATTCCAGTAATTTTCATGGATCATAAAGACCTACAGCTAGCAGCATGGGACATGAACCACCATATGATCTAAGGCACAGATGTGAGGATATAACACAAACACGCTCTCACACACAAATGGCGTTTGGCAGGAAAGAGGGAGGGAAACAGCTGAGAAGTTTTTTTAGATGCAAGTATTTTTTGGCCACACTTTTTGAGTTCTCTCTCTCTCTCTCAACCTCTCTCTCTCTCTCTCTCTCTCCCTCTATTCCTTTCTTTCTGTCTTTCCTCTCAGCCAACAGCCTTGTTAAATATGATGATGAAAACATTTCAACATGTGCTACTGGTTTGGCCTGCTCTCTACTACACAGAAAAGCCTTGTTTCTCTATTACAACACATACTGATAAAACCCTATGGAGCCTTACAAAAGCTGTTCACTGCTTAACGTAACACATTTGAACTGAGATGTAGCCAGATATTGTTAGATTATTTGGAGTAATTAATTGGCACAGAGTGAAACTGATTAAAGTTTGCTCATTAAAATACTTCGGAAATAAGGAAATCTTGAAATCTGTCAGCACAGTCTAAAACTGGTCTTAAAGTGTGTTTAAGAATGTTCATTGTGTGAAAAGTTTCAAGCGACTGAGTCTCTGAAAAGGCTTGGCAATCAATCAATTTGATCTGATGGATTTGGAAAGATTACTTTCAGGGAGACTCAGATAAACTCTTCAACTCTGGAGCGCGCACACGCACACTCACACATGTTGGTGCAGCTATCCTTATTAGGACTCTCCGTAGACATAATAATTTTTATACTGTATGAACTATAGATTCTGTCCCCAAACCCTACCCCTAACACTCACAAAAAACTTTCTGCATTTTTACATTTTCAAAAAAACAATGTTTAGTATGTTGTTTGAAGTGATTTGAATTATGGGGATACTAGAAATGTCCTCATAAACCACACTTATAGCATAATACCCATGTAATTACCTGTTTGTAACCTAAAAAATGTCCTCGCAAACCACCCAAACCTGCCCACATACACACACAAACATACACATTACAAAGCTATCTGAATAGGGGTTCCTACATTCGTTTTCTTATAATTAAGCAATAATAATTATAATTATCACACAAACAGAAGTTAATATTGATTCATTAACATTGTAGACACAATATGGCCATGTAATTTCATTTATGTCAAATTATTTCAGACAGTGATGACAGTATGTCGTCATGAGACTAGTGTGCATTCTTACTCTATGGTAGCCAATGAAACTGTGAGGAACTAAACATATTTTAGAATAATTAAGTAATTTCTTCCACTGACATTATAGCTGAGAAGGGTCTAATAAGTAGAGGGGTCTTTGCCCCTAGATTGACCCTGAAAACAATGATCCTCTTTCTGTCATCCGGTCCATCTTTCCTGTCTCTTTTCCCATGCAATCACATGCCTTCTTTTTCTCTCTCACTTTCTTTCTCTCTCCTTTATCTCTCTCTTGTTAGGCAGTATCAGAAAAGACTTTCATTCACTAACAGTCAGTAAGCATTCAGTTCTCCACAAAGGTGAAACCAAATATTGAAGACTAGGGTGGGGGGTGTTGGGGATTGCCCCCTAAAATACATTCAGTGTGCCTAACTACTTTTAAAAAATTTTAACTTTTCGGTAGTTTATCTACTATAAATTATGAGGATTTTGTAGCTTGGGAAGATACAGTTAAAGAGTACCTTCCCTATCAGGTTTTTTGACAAATTATCCCTCAGTGTTTATGGTGGATGTGGCCCCATTTCTCTGTAAGTCCTCTACAGTCTTTTCTTCTATACCGCAACTCATATAAGTGTTCTGTGTTTAGACAGGGCTGCACCATTCACCAGAAAAATAAAGAGAATGCAATATAAACAAGTTTTAACATTCTCTAATTATTTTATTTTTCAAGTGCTGATAGGCTGGATCAATACATGTAATGTCTTTGAACACTGAGCCACAGGTTTGTTTGTTGTGTGATTGTGTGTGTGAGTTGTCTTTTGGGATAGTGTGTGCTTTTTGATGAGTAAGTAATTTTTTATTTGAATTGCTTTTCACAACACAACACAACATCGTTTTACAGCAGCTTTACAGAAGATCAAGTATTAACAGAAGATAAAACTGTAATATCTATAATGTCTCAGAGTCATCATTGTGTAGTTTGATAAAATGCGATTGTGAATTGCAGCTTTACAGAAGATCAAGTATTAACAGAAGATAAAACTGTAATATCTATAATGTCTCAGAGTCATCATTGTGTAGTTTGATAAAATGCGATTGTGAATTGCAGCTTTACAGAAGATCAAGTATTAACAGAAGATAAAACTGTAATATCTATAATGTCTCAGAGTCATCATTGTGTAGTTTGATAAAATGCGATTGTGAATTGTGTTTAAAAATAAGTTATTAAATAAGAATTGTATATATAACCCCAGTGAGCAAGTCAAAGGCGACTGTGGCAAGGTTTAAAATGATTAAGCTAAGTAAGTGTTAAGGGTCAATGTTTAAACAAAGATCTGCAGAAGTTCACATAAATGTATTGTCCTTGTTAGTTGGCTGATTAAGCGTTTTGTTGGCAATTCATTGATAGTTTATGTATTCCATTTCAAAAGTCCATCTTTAGACCGAGGTGATGCAGGCAGAGATCAGTTAGGTGCATCGCAGTTCAACCAGGTCAAGTCAAGTCAAGTCAAGTGGTTTTTATTGTCGTTTCAACCATATACAGTTAGTACAGTACACAGCAAAACGAGACAACGTTCCTCCAGGACCATGGTGCTACATAAAAACAACAAAGGACCAACATAGGACCACATGAGACTACACAACGAAATAAAATACCTATATAAACTACCTATATATACCTATATAAAGTGCACGTGCAAACATGTGCAAAAAGTACAGGACAGTACAACAAATTACTGACAATGAACAGGACAGTGCAGCGCCGACCAGACAGTGCAGCGCCGACCAGTACTCAGTAGTGCAAAAAGATGACAGTTTCTAAAAATGTAAACATAACATACTATGAGATAATGTTCTATGCACATAGCAGTTATTGAGGTAGCAGACAGTTATAAAGTGACAGTTATTAAAGTGCAACTCAGGACACGTGTGTGTCAAACCAGTCTCTGAGTATTGAGAAGTCTGATGGCTTGGGGGAAGAAGCTGTTACACAGTCTGGCCGTGAGGGCCCGAATGCTTCGGTACCTCTTGCCAGGCGGGAGGAGGGTAAAGAGTTTGTGTGAGGGGTGTGTGGGGTCAGTCCACAATGCTGGTTGCTTTATGGATACAGTGTTTTTTGTAAATGTCTTTGATGGAGGGAAGAGAGACCCCAATGATCTTCTCAGCTGTCCTCAATATCCTCTGCAGGGCTTTGCGGTCCGAAGCGGTGCAAGTCCCAAACCAGGCAGTGATGCAGCTGCTCAGGATGCTCTCAATAGTCCCTCTATAGAATGTAGTGAGGATGGGGGTTGGGAGATGTGCTTTCCTCAGCCTTCGAAGAAAGTAGAGACGCTGCTGGGCTTTCTTGGTGATAGAGCTGGTGTTGAGGGACCAGGTGAGGTTCTCCGCCAGGTGAACACCAAGGAATTTGGTGCTCTTGATGATCTCCACAGAGGAGCCGTCGATGTTCAGCGGAGTGTGTTCACCTTGTGCTCTCCTAAAGTCAACAACC
Source organism: Xyrauchen texanus (assembly GCF_025860055.1). Lineage (NCBI taxonomy): Eukaryota > Metazoa > Chordata > Actinopteri > Cypriniformes > Catostomidae > Xyrauchen > Xyrauchen texanus. The sequence goes on along the minus strand of NC_068305.1, from coordinate 29,212,297 downwards.
ATCTCTTTTGTTTTGTCGACATTCAGGGACAGGTTGTTGGCTCTACACCAGTTCGTCAGCCGCTGCACCTCCTCTCTGTATGCTGACTCGTTGTTCTTGCTGATGAGACCCACCACGGTCGTGTCATCGGCGAACTTGATGATGTGATTCGAGCTGTGCATTGCTGCACAGTCGTGAGTCAGCAGAGTGAACAGCAGTGGACTGAGCACACAGCCCTGGGGGCCCCAGTGCTCAGTGTGGTGGTGGTGGAGATGCTGTTCCCGATCCAGACTGACTGAGGTCTCCCAGTCAGGAAGTCCAGGATCCAGTTGCAGAGGGAGGTGTCCAGGCCCAGCAGGTTCAGCTTTCCAATCAGGTGCTGGGGAATGATTGTGTTGAATGCTGAGCTGAAATCTATGAACAGCATTCGAACGTATGAGTCCTTATTGTCTAGGTGGGTGAGGGCCAGATGGAGGGTTGTGGTGATGGCATCGTCCGTTGAACGGTTTGAACGATCACGCAAACTGCAGTGGGTCTAGTGAGGGGGCAGCTGGGTCTTAATCTGCCTCATGACGAGCCTCTCGAAGCACTTCATGATGATGGGTGTAAGTCGCGACGGGACAGTAGTCGTTGAGGCAGGACACTGAAGACTTCTTTGGCATGGGGATGATGGTGGTGGCCTTGAAGCACGTTGGAACAACGGCGCTGCTCAGAGAGATGTTGAAGATGTCGGTAAGAACATCTGCTAGCTGGTCTGCACATCCTCTGAGCACTCTGCCAGGAATGTTGTCTGGTCCAGCAGCCTTCCGTGGGTTGACTCTACATAGAGTTTTCAGGTCAGTAATTTCGGTGAGGTCTATCCTAAGTCCAAGTTTCAGACAATGGCATATGAAGTATCCCATGTCTTATGGTTGGAGGTGGCATCAGTTCATCTGCAAGAGGGTACAGAGGGGCCAATCCAAGACTGCCCGAATCTTGCCAGGATCCATCTGGAGGCTGCCCTTGGACACACAGAAGCTGAGGAATGAGACTGCTGGAACATGAAATTCGCTATTCTCCAGCTTCACAAAGAGTTTTTGCTTCAGCAACTGGACCAGGAACTTTCAAACATGTTGAGCATGTTCTTGGTAGTTGCGGAAGAATGTGAGTATGTCATCCATATAAACAAACACAAATATATTCATCATCTCTCTGAGAGCATCACAGGCCGAATGGCATTACCTGGTATTCGTAGTGGACCGATCTTCCACCGTCTCCCTCACGGATTCTAACTAGATGATATGCATTACGAAGGTCTAGTTTAGTAAAGATGGTGGTACCCTGCAGGATCTCAAAAGCCGTGGTCATGAGGGGAAGAGGGTACCGGTTCTTGATGGTAATACGGTTTAAACATCGGTAGTCTATGCAGGGTCGGTGGCTGCCATCCTTTTCAACAATGAAAAAACCGGCTTTTGTAGGTGAGGTGGAAGGACGGATGAATCCACTGTCCAGAGATTCTTTGAGGTATTTGTCCATGGCTAATCTTTCAGGATCAGAGAGAGAGTAGAGCCTTCTACCAGGTGGGCAGGTACCAGGAAGCAGTTCAATAGTGCAATCATAAGATCTATGAGGGGGCAGTGAGGCAGATCTGTCTTTAATGAAGACTTCATGGAGGTCTGCATACCCCGGGGGAACTCGGGATGATGAGTTAGAGACTTGGGTTTAGCTGGCTCCATCTTTAGAACAGCCATGACTTCCATGGACAGGGTCTCGGGAACAGAGACAGAACTCCACCTGGACATTTGTGGTGAAGGTTCTGGGAATGATTTTAGTAGATTGGGGGAACAGCAGAAGGCAATATCTGAGAAACAGCAGTTAGTTCCCCAGGTTCTAAAAACCCCTCGGGACCAGTCAATGTGTGGGTTGTGTGAGGTCAGCCATGGGAAGCCAAGAATTAGAGGGAGCTTAGGAAAATTTATCAAAAGGAACTGTATCTGTTCCTGGTATTGCCCACCTTTAGCTGGAGAGTTGGGGTACATTGACTAACCTGTCCGGAACCCAGAGGACTGCCATCAACTGCCGTAATGTTAAGGGGTTTCTGAAGGATCGCAGGCTGAATAGAAAGTTTCGTGGCCAACTCAAAGTCCATAAAACTCCTGGCGGCCCCAGAGTCTACAAAGGCACAAACATGATGATGTTGAATGCCCTGGGTCATGGTGGCATGGATGGTCAAACCAGAGGTCGCCAAGCTGGGGATGGGTCCTATTCTCGCCTTGGCCCCCTCCTCCTGGACAAGAGTTGGCTTTTCCCGACAACTCAGGACATGCAGAGCGAAAGTGGCCTGGCTTGCCACAATAGAGACCGCATCTGTCCCTCATCCATCGGTTGAGTTCAGCTAGGGATATCCTGGTTCTACCCAGCGGCATGGGATCCTTGGGGTCACTAGGGAATGAAGGCAGTTTAATAGGGCTGGCAGACTCAAACAATCTGTTCTCCTGCTGTTGTTCCTGTTGGCATTCCCTGAGGCGATGGTGTACCCTGATGGCCACGTCAATGAGGGATTCAAGATCAGGTGCAGGGTCTCGGAATGCTAACTCGTCCTTGAGATTAGGAGACAAGGCATGGTGAAAGGTAACTCTCAGGCCTCGATAATCTCATCCACTCTCTGTGGCGAGGGTGCAAAACTCAATAGCAAACCCCACTGCACTGTGGGTACCTTGAGAGCGATGAAGCAAGCGTTGATCCACATCTCCCCTACTAGTTGGATGGTTGAATACTGTCTTCATCTCAGAAATTAAGTCCTGACTGTTGGCTGTAAGTGGAGATTTCTGGTCCCACAAGGCTGAGGCCCAGTCCAATTCCTTGCCTGTGAGAAGTGTAAGGATGTAGGCCACTTTACTACTTTCAGCGGGAAAGCTGTTTGGCTGGAGATGGAAGGCCAGGGTGCACTGGGTAAGGAATCTTCTACATCTCTCAAGACTGCCATCAGAACGTTCAGGGGCTGGTAGTCTGGTCTCTGATGGTAAAGTAGACATAGATCTGGGTGGAAGATCAGGAGGTGGGTCTCGGGATGAGGTGGCTTGAGACTGGTGACACAAAAGGTGAAGGATCTCTGACAGAGCCTGGTCGTGCCTCTGAATGGTTGCAGCTTGATCCAAAAGGGCTGTCAGAATCCATTCCACGTTTGAGGGTGGTGAAGACCCTTCCGCTGGGCTTGCTTCCATGGTTCAGTCTTGCTATATGAAGGCTGCCTTAGGCGGGGATCGAACCCAGATCTGCAGTGCTCAAGTATTCGTTTACCACTGAGCTAACTCCCCAATAGTTGAACCCAAGAGCAATGAGCCAGGATACTTGTGTTTTTTCCCAAAAAATATAATCTTTGCTTTAAGAAAAAATGCAAAGTACAAATAAACCAGGAAAGCTGAGCTTCCACAAAACAGATAAACAAAAATAGACACAAGGGTCAAAAGGTATTATAAAGAACAAACTTAACTTGAGAACTGGTCACTATAGGCACAGAGTACATAGGCTCAAGACTGAACACAATGGTAGGGAACAAACAGACTTATAAAGGCCTAGATGCAGGTGAAAGGAATGAGGGTTAACGAGCAGAGTGTTGAACACGTTAGGGGCATTAGTGCCATCTGCAGGAGTGGAGAGAACAGAACTCAGAGTATAAATGTCATCTGCAGGCCTGGAAGGAGCATGGCATAGAAGGCTCAAGGAAAGCACCCCCTGCTGGTCAGGAGGGGAACAGCAACCCAAAAATGAGATCTTTACAAGACTGAAGTGATGTTTGGCTGGCATGGGCTCCTATTAGTCATCATCACACAGAGACACTAGCAGTAGAATCCAACACGAAGCAGGAATGGAGCTGAATCCAGCCGGTTCTGGTGACCTCAGGACAGGAGTCCCCAGGTTGAGACAGGGAAACAAATAAAATTATATTAGCATAGATGCCATTCAATTTATTGCAGAGTTATAGATCACGATCAATGTTTCTGGTTCCTTCAGACCTAATTAAAGCAGCCTAATTGTGAGTTGAAGGATAAATTAGGTGCATGCCTGGCTAAACAGATGAGTCTTTAGTCTAGACTTAAACTGAGTGAGTGTGTCTGCATCTCGAACAGTGTTAGGGAGACTATTCTATAGTTTAGGAGCCAAATATGAAAAGGATCTACCTCCTTTTGTGGATTTTGATATTCTAGTAACTATTGACAGGCTAGAATTTTGCGATCGCAATGAATGTGATGGAATATAGCATTGTAGAAGGTCACTTAAGAACTGAGGAGCTAGGCCATTCAAAGCTTTGTATGTAGTTAACAGAATTTAAAAATGAATAAGAAATGTAACAGGTAGCCAATGTAATGACGATAAAATGGGGCTAAAATTATCATATTTCTTGGTTCTCGTTAGCACTCTGGCTGCTGCATTTTGAACCGATTGAAGTTTATTTAATGATCTTGCTGGACATCCTCCCAGTAATGCATTACAATAATCTAGGCTTAATGTCATGAACGCGTGAATTAGTTTTTCGGCATCAGCAACAGAGAGCATGTGTCAAAATTTAGCAATATTTCTTAAGTGGAAGAATGCTGTTCTACAATTGGTATAAAATATAACACCTAAGTTCTTCGCTGTTGAAGATGATGTACATCCAGTACATCCATCGAGAGTCAAATTATATTTTAGCATCTTCTTTTTAGAGGTTTTTGGTCTAATAATTAGTACCTCTGTTTTGTCGGAATTGAGTAGAAGGAAATTTCTGTCCATCCAATCTTTTATTCATTGATACACTTTGCTAATTTGGAGAATTGAGAAATCTCATTAGATTTTGAAGAAATATCAATTTGGGTAACGTCGGCATAACACGATTCCTGGTAATATCTCCTAGGGGAAGCATATAAAAGGAGGAAAGCAGAGGTCCTAAAACTGATCCTGTGATGTTGTGATAGTGTTATTTTGCTACACAGCACTCTTACCATCTAGAACACACACAACAGAATGACAGAAGTCAAACATCATCCTTCAAATGTTGGATTTATACAAAGATCAAAAGCCTTCTTCAATCAGTGTTGCAGGTTGCTCTGCTGAGAACCTACAGTATTCTAGACATTCTGTACTGTGTGGTCTGAGGGAATAAATGGTTTGGGATGGAAAATCCCTTTCCATCACAAAATAAATAAATAAATATGCAGCCTCTCTCTCTCTCTCTCTCTCTCTCCCTCTCTGTCCGCATGAATGAGGTCTGTACTGGCGGCATCAGCTAATCCTCCTGGAATGCACAAGGAATGTGAAAGATGAGTCAGGGATTGAGAGAGCGATTGAGAAAAAGGGATTATGCGGGTAGCATATCAGGAATTATCTAATGGTCCTTCCTTCCCAGAGCCCCATATGACCACCATGTAGAAAACGGAGTGAATCAGCAATAAATAACTTGAGAGAGGCTAGTGAAGTAAAGATGTCTTGTTATAGATAGACATCAAACAATCCTTTTAGTGAGCACTAAAGTCTTTAGATTTTACAAGCATGTATTCACACCAGCCACAACGATCCACTACGTCAGTCAGTGGCTGATAAGTGCTCTCAAAACCTATTGAGCTGCTTAGGAAGTCAGCATTTTAAATATATTTACCTTAACTTACTTGCTCAACAATATTCTCTCCAAACTGTTGAACCACCATGACATTCATTGGCTTGAAAGAGAAAACTTACAGTACAAGTGGACAGCTCACAGTAATGTCCTCTACAGCGTTTTGACACATTTTGGAACAAAACAACACACAAAATCAAGCTTGAATAGCTAGAAGCAGCTGTGTTCAACGCATATTTAATTCAATACTTAAAAGTAATGATAACAATTATTTCTGTTTTATTAAACATGGATCGTTTTACCCTATACATGTGTGTGCTGTGTATATTTATGCCTCTTTTTTTGTGGCTGCTGCCTTTTTTACCTATGTAGATGTGACGATCACAAACGTGTTGTAATTGTGCTTTTAAGTATATTCAGAATTATTGGTTTTTATCTTGAACATGTTTGGTTGCAGCTTGATCCAAAAGGGCTGTCAGAATCCATTCCACGTTTGAGGGTGGTGAAGACCACCCTCAAACCCCCGCCCCGTTAGATCCCCGCCTTATTTGTACTTTTTGGAAAAAGAAGCATACTAAGAGTTTTATTTTAATGTGACTTTCCTCTTTCAAAAAGAGAAGTGTGTAATGTTACTCCCGGCCGTTAGGGGCAGAGTCGAGCGATGGGTGTTAAGCTGTGTGAGTCGTGAGTTTCTCATTACTGCAGAGAGCTCGAACTTGACACACTGTCTCCTCGTTTCTCTCCTGTGTTACAGGAGTAAATCTGTGCACCACGGTGCCGTCGCTACGGTATCCGTTACAGATTTTTGGTGGCCCGTACGGGAACGGCAGCAGATGCGCAGGCTACAAGCACGACAGAATCAGCAGTTTGACATGTTCCAGGAGCTGACGTCTCTTCAGGCCCTGAAGTTAGAGGAAGATTGGGTGATGCACAGATCCTGCTTCTACCAGACCAAGTGCCTGTGAGGTGACGACTGTTCTGCACACGTGGAACCAGACCAGAAGCGGCGAGTGAAAGCGCTACCGGGACGAGCAACCAACTGTGGGGAAGAGAGAAAAGCAGTCATGGCGGATGGTGAGAGAAAAGGCTTGGTGTGGAGCATCAAGAAGAGTCTACTCATGCTGACGGCCGATGAACTTTTCCAACTAGCCCAGAGTGTTGGTCCGGTGCCAGGGAAGGACTCATCCAAACTTCAGGTTGGCGAAGAAGAGAGTTGCTTCGAATACATTCTAACTTTTATGAACAGTGACACTTTGGTGGAATCTGAGGATTCAGGTATGGCAGTGTTGTTAGAGCTTAATGATACGGTGAATAATGTCATTCAGATTCGTTATGCTCAACCTAAATCGGGTGCAGGGGAGAATGTGCATGATATAATGTCAATCCCAGTACTGAGTGAGAACATGACAGTAGGTCAGCCAGCGACAGATACTGATAACCTGACAACTGTTAACGTGACAGCCAGTGGTTCTAATATTACTCACACAGCTGCGGTTAGCGTAAACACCCCTTCACCATCCACCAACCCCCCACTCACACCTACTGAAGTCAAAAGCACACAGAATGCTGACACAGAGTTACAGAGAGTGCTTTCTAGCTACGCTGAGCTTAGCAATAAAGTCATGCAATACATAAACAACCCCACATTCTCACCCACACTCACGCCTACACCAGTACAACCTACTCAACAATATAATAACACTCCCACACCAGAACAACATCCACATGGAAAACATGACCAAATAATCCCCCTTCAAGACCTTTCACTGCTTCGTCGTGAGTTCAAGATCCAAGGTGGACAGATCGGCGACCAGGGCTCAGATTTAAGCTACAATAGCATATGCAGACAGATCGATGAGGGTGTTAAAGAGCGATTCAGCAAGACTGAAATACTGAGAGGCGCTCTCAGAGCCATTAAATCTGGAAACTTTAAAGACATGCTAATACACAAAGACGATTTGACGATAGACGAGCTGAAAGGCTTTCTGCAATCCCATTTAGGTGGGCGGAGCAACACAGAACTTTTCCAAGAGCTCATGTGCACAAAACAAAATGATGGCGAGACTCCACAACAATTCTTGTATCGAGTAATAGGCCTCAAACAAAAGATCCTGTTTGCTTCAAAATACGCTGACACCGAAGTGAAATACAATGCAAACACAGTTCAAGACATCTTCCTTCATGCCGTATATCAGGGTCTCAGCCAAAAGCATAATGACATACGTCGAGAACTGAAACCATTTCTCTCAGATAGCAGCGTGTCTGACGAGACAATCCTAAAGCAAATGATGAAGATAACAAACACTGAGAATGAGAGACAGAGACGTTTGGGGTCAGTTGTGAAGCAGAAACAAATAAGTGTGAATAGCACAGAGCTTGAAGCGGCAGCAGTACAAGGCAGTAGTACAAAGAAAGATGTTCCAGACAAACAGTCAAAGGCTGATGTACTCCAGCAATTAACTGAGAAAGTAGAGGAGTTAATGAATAAAGTTGAACTACTGCAAAGGCCCCAGCAGATTCAAAACCCAGAATGTTGCCATCATTGCCAAGTCAAAGTGGATCAGAGGAAAACCAGACCAACTAGCTGTGCTAATTGCCTCGAACAGAACTGCCCAGGTTGCACTCATTGTTTCTACTGTGGTGAGGATGGTCACAGAGCAGTAGGCTGTTTGAAAAAACCCAAGCGTCCGGAAAACTGGAACCGGTTTCTGCCACGGGACAAGCAGTGACCGGGCTTCACGTTCAGTCCCACAGTGCTGAGGGTAGCGTACGAAGCTCTGAGAGTCGTACAGAGACAAGTTCAGTTAATCAGAGACCAAAAGAAAACAATGAACATGTCAATTCCCAATTCTCTCTCTCTTTACCCACCCAAACAGGTAGATGTCTGGCCAAGTTAATAGGAGCCAAAGCCCTTGCACGATGTGACCTCAATGGTTTGACAGTCAATGCCTTACTAGACACTGGAGCCCAGGTGAGCATGATAGATAAAAGCTGGAAAGAGAAGTATCTACCAGACGCACCCATTAGGCCGCTTAGTGAAATCTTTGATGAGAGAGAAGAACTGGAAGTGCACGCGGTGAATGGAGAAATCCTCCCTTTTGATGGCTGGGTCCTTATTGCAGTCAGTTTCAGTGGAAATGGTGCCCTTAGCCAGTCTATCATGGTGCCTTTTCTCATCTGTAGCATTCCGCTTGCACAGCCACTACTTGGATTTAATGTCCTAGAGGAAGTGATTCAGAATCGAACAAAAGAACTTGTTCCAGCACTTACCACGCTCCTCTCTGATGCAATATCTGTCCCTGCTGAGAAAGTTGAGCTGCTGATGAACTTCATTCAGACTGGCCAACCCTCCATGTGTCAGAGACTGATAAGAACTGGCAATTATGACACTGCAGTCCCAGCTGGACAAGTAGCCTGGGTGAAGTGTCAGGTCCAATCCGCTGTAGACCAGTCAGACCCTCTTCTCTTGTTTGAACCTAATGAGAACAGTGCCCATCTCACAGAGCTTGAGATTGAGGAGGGCCTACTAAAACTACAGACTGCAAAGAGACCTTATGTCATAATACCAGTGAGAAATCACACGAAACATCCTGTCACAATACCAAGGAAGACAGCCCTTGGTAGCGTCCAGACGGTGGCTAGGGTGATTGAGAACAATCCATTAGAGATCCCCAGGCCCAGAGTAACAGTAGTCAACGCAGCAACAACACCAGTCGGTCAGAGTGTTCCAGCGTTGTGGCAGCCTCGTGTGGACCTCAGCCACCTTAGTGATGAGGAACAAGAGAAAGTCAAGAAAATGCTGTGGGAAGAATCAGCTGCTTTTACACAAGACAGTCATGATATTGGATGTATTCCTAGTCTACAGATGTCTATCTCCCTCAAAGATGAGATTCCAGTACAGAGAGCCTACTCCTCGGTTCCCAAACCACTGTTCAAAGAGGTGAAAGAGTATGTACAAGATCTGCTCATGAAAGGTTGGATTGTCAAATCAAAGTCCTCTTATGCTGCACCAGTGGTCTGCGTCCGGAAAAAAGACGGTACACTCCGCCTCTGTATAGATTATTGTCTCTTGAATCAGAAGACCATCCCTGATCGACATCCTTTACCTAGGATACAAGACCTGACTGACAGCCTCGGTGGTTATTCCTGGTTCAGCATCCTCGACCAAGGAAAGGCTTATCATCAGGGCTTTGTCGCCAAGGACTCCCAGCACCTCACTGCTTTCATTACCCCCTGGGGGCTATATGAATGGGTTCGTATCCCGTTTGGCCTCTCTAACGCCCCTGCAGCTTTCCAGCGGAGTATGGAAGAGATGTTGAGTTCCTTGAGAGATGATTGCTGTCTTCCATATCTTGACGACGTGCTTTGCTACGCAAAAACCTTTGACGAGCACGTGGAAGGGGTTCGCAAAGTACTCCAAGCTCTTCAGCGACATGGAGTGAAACTGAGACCTGAAAAATGTGAGTTATTCCGACAAGAAGTAAGATATGTGGGTCGTCTTGTGTCAGCTCAGGGAGTGAGGATTGATCCCAAAGACCTGGATGCAGTGCGGTCCTTAGCCAACAGGATACCACAGACAGTGGGAGATGTAAGAAAGCTCACCGGGTTCCTGGGTTATTACCGTTCCTACATTCAGGACTTCTCAAGGATAGCAAAGCCCATTTATGAACTACTACAAGTCAAGTCAGGACAAGCAGCTGTAGTGCGCGAGAAAAGTAAAGGTCCACAACTACCATCCAGAACACCTGTGGAGTGGGCCACCGAGCACCAGGAAGCCCTTGACCGACTTGTATCTCTCCTTGTTAGCCCCCCCGTGCTAGCATATCCCAACTTCGACTCACCCTTTGTATTACACACCGATGCTTCAGACCAGGGGCTCGGCGCGATTCTCTATCAATACCAGGATGGCAAGTTGAGAGTCATTGGGTACGGGTCTAGGACTTTAACTGCAGCTGAGCGAAACTACCATCTGCATAGTGGAAAGCTAGAGTTCCTCGCCTTGAAGTGGGCTGTGTGTGAAAAGTTTAGGGATTACTTATTCTATGCACCTCACTTCACGATATTCACAGACAACAATCCAGTGACCTACGTTATGACTACAGCAAAGCTAAATGCAGTAGGCCATCGGTGGGTAGGGGAACTCTCCGATTTCAGATTTGACATAAAGTACAGACCAGGAAAGGCTAACATCGACGCAGACACGCTGTCGCGTCTCCCTTTAAACATTGAGGCCTATGCTGAGTCCTGTACCAAAGAGTGTACCAAAACATGGTTCGTGCGATATGGGATGGAAGTAAAGTAGCCAAACTGAAAGATGTAGCCTGGGTGGCGGCTCTCAACATCTCTTCCCAAGCCGACTCTTCCCAATTCGACCACTTAACTGCAATTAGCCATGATGAGCTTGTGGAGGCACAACGTGCAGATGAAGCCATCGGTGAAATGGTCAAGTTAAAAGAGGCTGGTACACCCTTAACTGACGAGATACGGAAGGCTGCTAGTGGAGCCACTAGAAGACTATTCCATGAATGGGGAAAGCTAGTTTTGGAGAATGGTCTCTTGTACAGGCGTGCTAATGAAAGAAAGCAGTTGGTGCTCCCTGCCAAGTACAAAGACATTGTACTGAAGAAACTCCATAATGAAATGGCCCATGTCGGCATGGAAAGGGTCCTCAATCTTGCCCGAGAGAGATTCTATTGGCCCTTTATGGCTAGAGAGATCGAGGAACATTTCACTAGGAAATGTCCATGCATAAAATCAAAGAAGCCAGTTACTCATGTTCGCGCCCCAATGGGTAGTATCACATCAAGCTCGCCACTGGAGTTGGTGTGTATCGACTATCTACACCTAGAGACCAGCTGTGGGGGTTATGAATATATCCTTGTGTTCGTTGATCATTTTACAAGATTTGCCCAAGCTTATTCGACAAAGAACAAGAGCGGGAAGACGGCAGCTGAGCGCATCTTTAATGATTTCGTCCTCCGCTTCGGATATCCATCAAAGTTACACCACGACCAAGGCCGTGAATTTGAGAACGAGCTCTTTTGTACACTGCAACAGCTGTCAGGTATTCATCATTCGAGAACATCACCATACCATCCCCAGGGGAACCCGGCGGAACGGTTTAATCGGACAATACTCCAGATGCTAAGAATGTTGCCAGAGAAAGAAAAGGAACGATGGAAAGACCAAATTCCACAAGTCATTCATGCGTACAACTGTACTCAGCACAAGTCGACAGGCTTCTCACCTTTCTTCCTTCTTTATGGTCATCATCCTCGCCTTCCCGTTGACTTACTGTTTGGGTTGGTTGGAGAGACAGAGCCTGACTCGCCAAAGGGATATGCGAAGAAGTGGGCAAAGCAGATGTCTGAAGCTTATCGAATTGCTAATGAGAATAGTCAACAGGCCAGTGCCAAAGGCAAAGTGCTTTACGACAAGAAAGCAAGGGGAGTGGTACTACAGTCTGGCGATAGAGTCTTGGTCAGGAACCTTGGTGAGCGTGGTGGACCAGGAAAACTACGGTCATACTGGGAGAAGTCGATCTACATTGTTAAAGAACAGTTCGAGGATAACCCAGTATATGTAGTCTACCCTGAGTTTGGGGACAAGAGGAAGACAAGAACATTACACCGCAATCTGTTGTTATTAGCAAATGACCTTCCAGTTGAAGCTCTTCCATGCCAGGATGCTCCTGAAAGGAGAACACAGAAAAGGAAACACCAGACTCGACACGCCAATGTCTCAGAGCGTGCAGGTCTGCAGGAAGTATCAGGTTCAGACTCAGATTCTGATGATGACTCAGATGGCCATCGTTATTGGTTGAGGGTACCAGTAGAAAGGATAAAGGAGATACCAGTGGTAGCCCCACCACAACGACCTGTAACCTCTGAGCCAGCCGACTCCGATACCTGCCAAGGAAGAGGAGGGATTTAGGATGCACTACTTACCTGAAATGGACTTGTTACCTGAGGAAAACGTAGAGATGGAGGAACCCGGAGAGGATGAAGATCAGTCTGTTGTTGCGGGACCTGAGGAACAAGATGGATATGATGAGGCTCCAGAGCTCATTCAGGGGGAGCATCTTCCAGTCAGTGCAATGCTAGATAACCAGACCCAGGTCAGGAGGTCAAGTCGGGATCGACGACCTAGACAGATTTTCACATATGAGAACCTTGGTCAGCCTACACAGACAAAACAGGCTACAGTTAATATGACAAACACACACTTACAATCACCTGTTTACACTGTACCTCAGACCACCCAACCTTTACACTCATTTATGCCTTATCCAACACCAGCATGTCCACTTAACCCCTATTCTACCCTTTACCCTCTATTTACATATATGCCTTACACGGTAACAACAACACCATACATATTACCAGTTCCGGTTGCTTGTTAGAAAGAGACTTTGAGTTGAGACAAGTTGAGAAGAAAATGGTGGGACCCATTTTTTTTGCTGGGAAGTGTGTGACGATCACAAAAGTGTTGTAATTGTGCTTTTAAGTATATTCAGAATTATTGGTTTTTATCTTGAACATGTTATTGTATTTCTTTTTGGAAAAAGAAGCATACTAAGAGTTTTATTTTAATGTGACTTTCCTCTTTCAAAAAGAGAAGTGTGTAATGTTACTCCCGGCCGTTAGGGGCAGAGTTGAGCGATGGGTGTTAAGCTGTGCGAGTCGTGAGTTTCTCATTACTGCAGAGACCTCGAACTTGACACACTGTCTCCTCGTTTCTCTCCTGTGTTACAGGAGTAAATCTGTGCACCACGGTGCCGTCGCTACGGTATCCGTTACATAGAACATTCCAAATCAGTCACTTATGAGGCTCCATGATGATAAGGATGCTGCCTTTTGGCCTGTTTACACCAAGAATGATAACTATAACTAACTGGAATGATAACTGTTGGGTGTTTCCAAATGGCATTTATGCGCTTTTTAAGGGCACTTTAGGAAGGGGACGCCATTCGAAAGGTTGTTCCAAACAAAAGTAAGAAAGTTAATTATTTCACAAAGGGCCCTTTCACAAGACCCTTTCGTAGTGAGTAGGGAATTGGGATAATCACTTTCGATTGGAATTTGCCCTGTATTAGTGTCCACACCTACGGATATTAACGTTCTGCATATTCTAAGCATGCGCTGCAGTTATGTTCACTTTCAAGAAAATGGATGTAGTTGAACTGCTACTGCTCTACGTTTTGCAAAGAAACCAAAAGACAAACACAAAGACACAACTTCAAAAGAGGCAAGACAATGTTGTTGACATTAGCTCTGGATACATGAGGCAATTTTTGGTACCAGTTTGCGTTACCTTTTCATTATCTCATCTCTGTTAATACTGAAAATGAATGTATAGGAAACATTGCCAGTTATTGAGCAGGAGGTTCCATTTAGTTTGTGTGTGTTATAATAATATAATAATAATAATAATATTGCGGCTCGAGCTCTTTAAATTAAATGGATTTTGATTGGCTCTCAATTTTTTTATCGTTCATCAAATGGAAGAACATCGCTCCGAAAGTGATCCCAACTATATCGTTCCTCAGTGATGTCATCGTTACAGTTGTGGTTTGGACTCCGCTATTCTATTAGAGTTAAGAGGGATTTTTAAAAATGTATGGTTATAGTTATCGATATAGCTCTTGGTGTGAACGTGCCTTTAGAAGGCATGTAGCAGTAGACAGGAAGGCAGCTCACTAGTTTTAGACACAGCTTAGAGCTTATGTTGTCTTTAACTTCTGATGGCTTGGATCTGCCTCCATACCTGGGTGCTTTGTTCCATACTTGTCCTCTTGAAACCCTGTCTCTGTGGGAGTACAGGGATGTGTTTTATCAGCACCCATTCACTCTGACGGTTACAATATTTCGTAAGGTTTTTTACCTACTTGTCTGCACTTGTCTTCAGATGCTGTTGAAATTTTTGTTCATCTTTAAATCAGGACAAACCAGACAATGTGGGTGAATTACTGTAACCGACTACCTGGAGGGCATTTATTTTGCGCATGAGCTTATGTGCCTGAATCTATGTCTGAACGCTCATAGGGAAAAAGCTAATTACTGTCCGGCATGATCTTACCCTAGAGCACAGTCAAGGACAGAGGAAAAAATAAACTAGAGAGAGAGATAGAGTTAGAGGGATAGAAAATCTCTAATTCCACCGGTGTTAGCTATGGGCTTTAGACAGCTGCTTTGACATCAATGAAGTCCTGTACACACATACAGTACGCATACAAGCACTCACACATATAAATACACAGTCTGATTTTTCTTTCTGGTAATTTTGGTAAACCAAGGAAATATTGACATTTAAGCTTGTCAAAGTGCATTGGAACACCAGCACACCAGCATCCTGTTCTATGGACCAGCATTGTCAGCACAATATATGTTGGTGACCCGCCATGCTGGTCTTTTCAGCAGGGCTTGGTCTGGATTTATGGTTTTAGAGATGTTTCGGACACTTGTCAGCTTTGTCAGACTGGGAAAACTGCTGGCTGGCCAACTAAACCAGGAGAAGACTTACTTCACAACTGCATAACTTGGTCATGCTGGGAGACTAGCTAGTCCTGTGAAGACCAACTTGGCCCTGAATGGGAGACCAGCTAGACCAGCTTAAACGGCAAAACAGCATAAGCTGCGACACAAAGCAGGCCAGCATTGACAGCATCTCTCAAGTAAAACAGCTCAACTTGCCTGAAACACAGATGCTAAATGTTGCGCAACAACAGATGAAGAGTGTTAGCATAAGTAATTTGAGCTAATTGAACACTTTGCACCTCTATGATACTCCTTTCTCCCCATCCATTCTCTGTTCTCATTGTTACCCCCCCAAACCGTTGTGCATGAAAGTGTCAGTTAACCCCAGTGGATATTAGGGGATCTTATCATTAGCACTAATGGCTGGCCGCAGTGAGTGAGATATAGGAGCTGTTGCGCAGGACCAGCTACTGTGGTTAATGAGCACGGGGGCCGTTAGCTGCAGACACAGCTGCTCTGATTTAGGCGCCAGTCATCTCTCCATCCCACTACTGACAGATGAGTCGGCGGAGCAATATGTTATGGGTGAAATCAGAGACAAGGTATTGAGTTGTCTAGGTGTGTGTGGGTGGGTTGTGCATTGTGCCTTAACAGACACTTTTCGTTTCACTTGAGGTGAATAAAGGTATTGCTAAGAGCAAATAAAAAGAACTCCAATTTAAATGTGTCACAATTCAAGATACGTTTTGAGGGTGTGGATAGACCCAGGTCAGTTTAAAATCAAACAGGAATACAGTGAATCTGACAACTTGACACACCTCTCTGACATTCTTTTTGGCCAACAGATGCATATGTCTGTGCATTGTAACAAAAAGGCAAACTTTTCTGAACTTTTGGTCCCATGTGTGAGTGTAATTTTTGCAAACCCTTACGTTTATCTGTTCATCCTTGTGACATATAATTTTGGATCCAACAATTTATTCAGGTATTTCAATTTTCTTTTGAGAATAACAAAATATGGTATCAAACTTTGAATAGTTTAGATGCAAGAAAAATGTTTAATATTTTCATGTTGTTTCGTATCATCAGAATCTGTGAGAATGGACTTTAAAAGCACTTATCTGCACTCTTATCTGTACAGAATTAAGTTAATGTAAGTTAAGAACATTCTAAAAATTATGATTTCCATATGGCAGATGTCATTCTAAAGATTAGGATATCGGTATCGGTCACACAAATGTTGTATTGGTGCATCACTACTTTATACCTGGCATCATAAGCAGGGCAATTACCATCTCAATATTCATATTAGTGGTCAACCAATATGGGGTTTTCAATGGTTGATTCTAAATTATTACATTAGGTCCTCCCTAATCCTAAATATGTGGTTACATCCTTGCTCATAAGGGAAAGTGCAAAATAACAAATCTAAACAATTTAACCAACTAAACAAAGTGAACCAATCAAATAGAATGAAACAAGGGGCACTGACAATGCATCAAGTGAGAGGATGCCAGAAAAAGAATGAACAAATGGATGAGGGATTGAATGAGACAACAGGTCAATGAAAGAGTGAGTTCAGTATTGTCAAAGGGTCAATAAGAGAAGGAATCCGCAGGCTGATGGATGAGAGTCAGCCTTTGAGAAGAGACAGAGCAACAGACAGATGTGAAAAGGAATAGACATGGGTGTAGAAGCAGACAGATCGCTAGACAGATGAGTGTGAGTCCTCTCTACCGGATGATCACAGTGGTGGAATGTTCTTTTTCAGGTCGGTCGGTCGGTCAGTCGGTCTGTCAGTCTGTCGGTCTGTCTGTCTGTCTGTCTGTCTATCTCTGTCCAGCTGTTTGTCCAATAAAGTATATGCTGGATTGCAGTTTACAGTAATCCCTGAGGGAACAACAGTTTTTAAAGACTTACAGTAACTAACCCCCCCACACACACACACATACACTCGCTCATGTTCTTTCCTTTCCCTTCATTCTCTGCTCTCCCTGGTGGGCTTTGTGCTGTCTGGCTACAGATCAAAGAACATTTGTGAATGTCACCCATGGGTATTGATAAAGGCGAAAGAGAGAAGGAGAGATAGATAGAAGTGAGATAAACCATTCATTAGTTTAATGTGGGCACAGTTCAAGACTTCTGCATTTTTTAGTATTCCCACCCCTTTCTCCTCCTGCTTCATTCTTTCTCTGTTATTAAGTGATGCTAAACAAAAGAAAGGTAATGCTTTGGAGTGTCATTATTTTATTAAACCACTGATTCATTTGTTTGCATATGGTTTAGGAGATATGGAAATTCCTGGTAATACATGGTAAGTGTATGTATGGCTAAGTGTTAAACCATTCAAATACAGACAAAATATTGCATATGTGACCTGCCTTCACTTTTTAATTATTGGCATCTTGCTCTAAAGTGACAGATTCACTATTTACAAACACATTTACTTCATGTAAATGTGGACATACCATGGACTTCTATTGTTTTTATTTACTGTACAGCTAATTAGAATTACTACAGTATATACTAACCCAAACAAATCTTTATTTATGAATTCATTATTATTATACATTTTATTTATAGGCGCCTTACATGACACTCAAGGACACCTTACAATAAAACAATCAGCATTAAACAACAAATAATCGTTATTACAGCATGAACAGATTTAATACAAGCCTAAAAGCAATCGCATAAAAGTCTGCCTAAAAAGATGGGTCTTAAGGTGAGATTTAAAAACAAGACGGCTTTCACTGTTTCGCACATCCTGTGACAACGAGTTCCATAAATAAGGAGCTGCTTGTCTAAAAGCTTGAGACCCTATAGAAGTTGTGCGGACACAAGGGAGAACAAGAGTGAGTGCAGAAGACGATCTTAAAGTGTGAGTTAGAGTGTGAATTTGAAGAAGGTAAAATAAGTATGAAGGGGCAAGATTATTGAGTGTCTTGTAAGTAAGGAATCGATATACCAAATGTGAATGTCCCAAAGAGAAGGTTTTTGTCCCTCAATTATAGCTAAGAATGTACACATACAAACCATTATCCTGCATTGATTGTCAAAGCAAGAGGATGCATATTCTAAATATATTAGATTTAGTAAGGGATTTTACTCTTTATTACAGTTTGTATGGTCTCTGTATGTGTACGTAAAAACGTGTTTTTACCGGTGACACATGCTGATTCAGTGCACCTTTCCCTTAGCCTCAGGGGTAAGTCTTCATACCCACAGAAAGAATAAGACACCATTAAAATGGTTGAAGATCATATTAAATCCTGATTATAATAGCTACTTAAATAAAAACTTCCTCTTCTAATTCACCCGTCTCATTCATCTACTCTTAATGTCTCTCTATTCTCTTTTTATTTATGAAAGTGTATCTGCTCTAAATGTCTGAGACACATTTGCATCCTAAAGACATGTTGTAATTCAGGTAGTCTTGGTTTGTTTTTAACATAGCCAAAACATTACTCACATATGTACCACATTGTGTTTGATACAGTGTTTGTTCTGAAAGCTCTGAAACTTCAAAAGCACATCAAATCAGCATAAATTTAATCCATACGACTCCAGTGGATACATTTATGTCTTCAGAAAAGATATGATAAGTGTGGGTGAGAAACAAACCAATATTTATGTATTTTTTACTATCAAAATCCACTTTCACTTTCTTTTTCTTTTGTTTTAGGGGATTTGCAGTCTTCATGCATATCACCACCTACTGGGCAGGGAGGAGAATTTACAGTAAAAAAGGACTTAAATATTGATCTGTTTCTCACTCAAATCTATCATATCACTTCTGAAGACATGGATTTAACAACTGGAGTCTTATGGATTACCTTTATGCTGCTTTTATGTGCATTTTGAGCTTAAAACTTTGGTACCCATTCGCCTGCATTGTGAGGAACTACAGAGCTGAGATGTTCTTCTTAAAATCTTTGTTTGTGTTTAGCAGAAGAAAGAAAGTCATCCAAATCTGGGATGACATAAGAGTGAATAAATGATGATATAAGTTTCCTTTTTGGGTGAACTATCCCTTTAATGTCTTTATTGAACTACAATCCCATAAAGCAATGTGAATGACGTCAACGAAATACATTTAACAATTATTTTTTTTAAAATCTATTGATTTAATGGCGATGATTATAGGATCCATATATTCAGAGTATATAGCAAAATATTCAGATAAACAAATATATATATTAAGTACAGAGAGCCTATATGCCCACTGTAAAATTTACTCTAAATGGGGTACCTTGTGCTTACGGCACTCTCTCTTCCTTTAAACTTATTTGATTTGAGTTACCTGCTACAGGGACATTTCTCATCACCAGGTGCAGAGGAAATGCCCTATGGGCTAAATGGGTGGGACTTCCTGTGCCTTATTTTTACCTGTAATCTGTTGCTGAAACATAAATCCCTCACAATAGTCAGTACTGTGGGTAAAGGAAGGTGGAGGCTTTACAGGTAACAGCTTCCTGGAATGTAACTGAACTTACGTACCCCTGTTTGCCTCAACACTTTTAACCCACAACTCACTGTGGGCCCCTAGTTAAAGTTTTACTTTGTCTAATCTTTGTTCTATACACACCTTCTACCATTTACGTCTTTGGCCTTGAGAAAAGTTATTATCTGTCTGAAATGTGTTATTAGACTGTCGAGTAGCGTGTTGAATGGGTTAAGTGTGAGACAGCAGGGTTTAGGAAAGAGTAAAAGGCTGATGTGTGTGAAGGGAGACAAACGTATGTAGTGTCATTGTTTCGGCATTGGAAATAAGACACATAATGCGGCAGCTGGAAACCATTTGCTCCCAAAGATGCATAGGAGTGTGCCTGGAAACACACACACACAAACAAAGCTACTGCAGTTACATAACATGGAAAGAAAAGTTGTGGACAGACAATGAAGAAATGTTTAGACATCTTTTACATTCTGACGTCCTATAAAAGGGATAGTTCACCTAAAAATGTTTTACTAAATGGCACGATGTTCCATATGTGAATGATGCTCTTTTTTTTTTGTGGAACATAAAAGTAGATGTTTAGAATGTCAGAATGTCAGAGATGCGCTCTGCCTTACAATGAAAGTGGATATTGACAGAGGGCTGTAAAAATAAATAAATACATTTAAAAAAGCACCATACAAGTAGTCCATATGATATGTGCACTATATTCTAAGTCTTTAGAAGTCATACAGTATATATTTGTGTGAGGACCAATCTAAAATTTTGGTAGCTGAAAATCTGGCCTTAAGTATCTTGCTTGACATATGAGGTCACTTTCATTGAATGTAAAAATACAGCTTTGACATTCTGCTGTACATTTTTGTGTTCCACGGAAGAAATGCAACACGATGGGTTTCGAAAGACACATGTGTGAGTAAAATGGTAAGATTAAAATTTTGGGGTAAAGTATCTCTTTAAAAGTTATAATCAGAGTTAAAATCAGTCAAAATAGTTTAAATCCTACTGTTTGTGCTTTTGGCAGGACACTGTCTCTATGATGTCCTATTTCTTGAATTCATCCGTACGTAACTAAGCATTACGTAATCAAATTTAGGGCTGGAATCTGCTCATCTAAGTCAAAGTGTGTGTGTGGTCTTGTGCAGCTAATGCGAGTATATGTGGATTAGTTTAAAATGCAGGGCTGTTTACAACCACTGCTGTTAGTTTGGGTATAATTACAGAGAGACATCCTCTTGCATGTGTGCATGATTTGAGTTTAAACTGTAATCTGCAATAACAGATGCTTGCTAAGTTACTGTGTGAGTGCTGTTATGTCTTTTTTGATTATTAATGGCATTTCACTTCATTGCCCTCCTCTAGAAATAAAAGCCCAGTGCTTGACATCAGTCACACAATGGTTCTCCCAAGGGTACAGCTGATCAGCCTCTCTCTACTAGGACAAATGTGCCACCTAGTGTTACAATTAAGGAACTAGAGTAATGTGGCACATGCTGAAGCAGTATGATACTACACATCAAACTTTGATTCAGTTTTAGTGTTAAAGGAACAAATCACCCAAAAAAGATCATTCTGTCATAATTTAGTCACTTTCTTTCTACCTTGAATTGCAAAATAAGATGTTAGGTAGTATGACAGCCTTAGTCCAATCACTTTCATAGTATGGAAAATAAAGATGCAAAAAAAAATATATATATATATATATATGACTGAGACTGTCATACCTCTCAGCACCTCCTTTTGTGTTTCACAGAAGGCACTCATGAAGATGTGGTACAACCTGAGGGGAAGTAATTTATGCTTTGAAAATGTAAGTTTTTGATTGTATAGTATACAATATCCTTGTAGTAGCCAGCATTTTACAAACACAAGAAATAAGAGAACACAGCCACATTATTCTATTTTAATTTATTTAAGTTGATCACTAGCATATGACTTCAACACTGCAGATGCTTTTGAAAACAAAATCTAATTTTCTTTGTATGTCCAACCATGCACAACAAATGAAATGCTTTTAGATAAGCTTAACAATGCATATTCTTTGTCTTCTGGCTTTTTCATAGACTTGGTTTTATGAGTGCAAGTGTGCTTCAGAACGCTTTGAAGAGCTGGTTGGGTAGATAGCCGAGATGAAGGAAGGATGTTTGTGCCAGTTCCTGTACAGTTGGGGCCAGTATATCCACATGACCCTTATACATACTACTTTGGAAGATAGAGACAGATGGCAAATATTTAGTGAATACAAAAATAAGAGACAATATATGCATACAAACACATACCTCCTGCTGCCCTGCTCTGCCCATAAGTCACTTTGCCATCACATTCATCGACATGCATGTCGGCTGATGTCAGGCTCACACTGAGTTATGGTGCATTTCAGATATTCCTCTATTTCTGACAACAGCTTAAAACAGGACAAATTTAAATAAGTTAGGGAGCTTTTGACTTTCAAAATTTTTTTTTTACACATTTCGCACTCACAAAGAGCAATTCTTGCTGATTAATTTCTTAAGAGCTGAGCATAACTAGAAACCTTTCTAACCACTTGAAATTTCCATGACTTATCCAGTCATTTTTGGTTACTGAATAAGAGTTTTTAAAAATCCTTTTATACAGATAATAAAGATAAATTCCAAAGAACAAGATCAAATATTTTAGAGCCGAGTATAACGAGTATAACAAAAACAACAACAAAAAGACCTTTAAGGATCGTCATACTCATTTTCATGACTTTTCCAGGCATGGAAATCAGTTTTCCTGGCATTCCCGGGTTTTCCGTGAACATAAGAACCCAGGTTATACCTTTTAAAATAATTCATGTACAGTAATTCTGATATGAACAAAAAAGAGAAATACAGAATGCAACAGGTGCATTTAATTCTCACCTCTTTCTCATTGTACCAAATTGTGCAGTCTCCGTTCTCTTTGAGTTTGGTGTTATAGCAGCCTTTTCCTCTGTTGGCCCAAACATGGTACCACACCTGTGTGTACCCCTCATACAAACAGAGTATTAGCACATGCAAAAATTATATTTCTACACAACCACTTCTTTCTGCTTTACTTCCTACTTTCCTTCTCTTTCTCTATCACAACCAGTGATATAGCCAGGCCCATCTTGTAATGAAATGAATGACCGATGAATGATAATGAATGACAAAATGCAATCTGATTTGAAGACACGCTAATCTCCATATAACCATAAAATCAGGTGGTTCACAATGACAGAATGATGCACGTCACCGGTCCGCTCTGCCAACTCTTCCGATGCAATGCACGAAGTTCTGCTTCTCATCTGGTAGTCACATTTATCACTGCAGAACAGAACATATTGCTTTTCTCTGAGTCATACCAGATAAACGGTTTGAGATTATACACTGATCAACCACAACATTAAAACCACTTGCCTAATATTGTGTAGGTCCCCGTCGTGCCACAAAAACAGTGCCAACCCACATCTCAGAATAGAATTCTGAGATTCTATTTTTCTCACAACAAGTGTACAGAGTGATTATCTGAGTTACCATAGACTTTGTCAGTTTGAACCAGTCTGGCCATTCTCTGTTGACCTCTCGCATCAACAAGGCGGTTCCATACACAGAACTGCCACTCACTGGATGTTTTTGGTTTTTGGCACCAATCAGAGTAAGTTCTAGAGACTGTTGTGTATGAAAATCCCAAGAGATCAGCAGTTACAGAAATACTCAAACCAGCCCTTCTGGCACCAACAATCTTCTCCCTTCAGATCTACCCATGTGGGGAAGTGCATGATCTTTTCAGAGAGCTTCTTCACATCAAACGAGTGCAGTGGGGTAGTGCAAACTATCACCTACAAAACAAACAAGGAAACACATGAAGAGCTATACCTAAAACAAAACAAAAAACTATTTATAGGAAGTGGATATCAAAAGCTTTAAGACAATATGTCACCCGTGGTGTAGTCATCATTTACTCATTTAATATATGCTTGCACATATTCAAGGTTGGCAAATGCTGTGTCTGTGTCTTGTAACCAGTCGTGATGGAATACGCAAAGTGAATTCAATTTGAAAGCTACTGTGGATGGACGATTTTCAGTGAATAACAAATAATATGTAAACTTTATGGGTTCAGAAAACTTGGAATATGGTTCATGACTACTTTTATGAGTTTTACAACCTCTGGCCACTGTTGGCTTTCATTGTATGTTAAAGAGAATTGTGAACATTCAGCAAAATATATCCTTTAGAGTTCATTGTAAGCAAGAAAGTTAAATACAGGTTTGACAGAATTGTCCTTTTTGGGAGAACTATTCCTTTAATCACCTGTAGTCTCTTGCCATCTGAGATGACTTGAGGGATCTGGTTGTACACCCTCATGATGAAGTCAGTGTAGCCAGCTGTGAGGAGCCCATCCTGGATGAAGACATTCATTCCGCCAACTTTAATTTATACTTTCAACAAAACTGTAAACAATAAGCTTAAAGCTAAATTGTTCGGCATTATACAAAACGGCCAGAATATATGGAAGTGCTTAACATACACACTCATCCAGAACCAGGAAGCGGACTTGAGACAGATCCAGATTTCCTGTGGATATGAGATCATCCAGTCTGCCTGGTGTTCCAACAATAAAATAATGAAGTGATAGAAACAGTTTAACAAAAATTATAGGTGTCATCTACATGTCGGACAAGTTCCCACCACTTTTTGAAATAGCTTTCTTCAAGTGGTGTCCATGAGGTATCCATTTATTTTTTGTGTTTTATATTATGTGTGTGTTATTTATAATGTTATGACCAGTGCTCGTTGCGGCTGTTATCAGTGGCATTGTGAGTTATCTCGTGCATCCATCTCGTGTGCTATACTCGCGCCGTACCCCAATGCTCTGTTACCAAGTTAAATCTCTAAGTAAAATGCAAACAGATGTGTCCTTGCCTGTGATGCACATCCACTGACGTTCTAATGCAATCTTCGTTTATTAAATTAAAAAGTTATATTAGGGCAGATTATAACTTGGAACTCCTTGTGCTAGAGACAAAAACTTTACAATGAGACCAATCAGTAATTCTGACTAAATCTTTCTGATCCATGTATTTATACACTGACTAACAAAACCTCAGTATCAGTAGTGTTTCATGTAGCCTATGGATAAAGATCTCAAATTATGTTACATTTTTAATGGCGTGCTTAAACTGATCATCACGAATAACATATTATCAAACAGTAAATGATGATTTGACAATATGTACACATAACCTAATTAAAATTCATGAGTTTTGTCAATTCGTGGAGCACAATAACTAGGTTTTGAAGCATGAATTAAGTGTTTTAGGTGAGCTACTACATTTTGCAGACATGCAATAGAGTTGTGATATCCCATAAAACAGATGCACTTACAGTTTAAAGAATGTTTGTTTAAAAAAAACAGGGTTCTTACACCTTTTCTAAAGTCAAATTCACGCACTTTTCAAGCATTTTCATGGTGTACTTTCAAGCTTTTCCAGCATCTTACAGCTGTGGTAAATGACATATTTACTGTACATACATATACGTACTTCTTCGTCACATTAAATCTGAATTTTGAATTCTGAATTAATTTTTTTACAGTTGTCTGCAACAATCATGCCAACACTTGCCTGTACTAACTGCATATATGAGTAGAGTCAGTTATTTCTGTATTAACTCAGTTTTCATCATCATTTACTTAATATTATTTATTGCTTCAAATTTTATATTATTTATTATTTTTAAGCATACTTTATGTAAAATTAATGAATAATTATATAATACATTAAATATAAGTTTATAGAATATAAAGTATTCTTGCATTACAGCCATGCTACATAAAGTGTATTAATTCTAACTGTAAAGTTTAGGTGTAATTTTGCGGTTGTCCAGCTGGTGTCCTTCACGTGTCTGTCTCCTGAAGATGCACTTGACAATCCACGATTACTTCAGTGTTTGTAGATCTGCTGCACCGATTTTCAAGAGCTTATAATGTTACAACGCTTTTGAGAAGTCTGTTTCGTAATTTTTGCTGCCCTGACCATATATAATTTAACTGTATACAATGAGAGGTTAAATATACAAATAATCACTTTACAGTCAACTCAACACTTTGTGAATGAATGTGCATATGGTAAATGGTCTGCACTTATATAGCGCCTTTTTAACCTTAACGCTATTCAAAGCGCTTTACACTGTGACTCATTCACCCGTTCACACACACATTCATTCACCAATGGCGGCAGAGCTGCCATACAAGGTGCTATCCTGCCACTGGGAGCAAGTTGGGGTTCAGTGTCTTGCCCAAGGACACTTCGGCATGTGGAGTCATGTGGGCCAGGATTCCTGCCAACCCTGCGATTTGTGGCCGACCCGCTCCACCAACTGAGCCACAGCCGCCCCCGTATGAATGTCATCTTAGTTTATCTACAACATGTTTTTAAATATATAATCACATCATCTTCATCAAATCATATGTTCTCTGCGCTTAGACGCATCCAGTGATGCCATGAATGAATATGTCCGCATACACTGATCTAGAGTCAGCTTTTTGCATCTATAACAGTTAAAGGTCTAGATTTTGATATGGAAACAAATCATGGACTGCAGTTACAGACAACTATACTGGAGCAGGAATCAGATGAAACTCATGGAAGCTTGAAAGCAGAAGAGGGACTGCAAATTGCTAAATGATTTACATCATGCGCGTTTACTTGTGCTGATGCATGTTAATGTTAACTTCGCAAGCTTTTTTGGCGCCAGGTTAACTTGCTAATTTGCTTAATTAAATTCAGCAAATCAACATTCAATTAATGTAATTTACTCTCTTCGTTGACTGTCTGGCAAAAAATTGGGTTTTCATACCTCCCGAAAATAGACTATAATTTAGCCTGCGAATTTGCCAGCTAACTTAAACAAAAGTAATGTGTAACGTTGGTCTAATAAAAAATTCCCTACGGCTGAAGTTTTACATGGCTTGAAAGCACAAACTCTCCATGGTGAAAAGCTTCATATCCTTTTTGCAGACTTTACAGGAGGCTACTCGAGGATTTGGTCCTCATTTCAACCATGACTTGTATTTTTCGTTTTCAATCCAACGCTCTTTAAACGACAACCTCCAGGCATGTTGTCATCTCCCACTCTTTTCCATCAGAGGCCACACATCAAAAAACACCAGCAGATCACACTAAAGCCACACACGCAGACTCAGAGTGGCAAGTGAGTCTGAAGCGGAGTCATCTTTATTTTATGCAAAAGGCAATAGCAATGAGGCCCATTCAGTAAGATAACAAATTATTATGAAAGCAATGCAACTACAATTTCAAGCACTTTATCAAAAAACCAAGCACTCTTCAAACCTGGAAAACACATAAAAATTCGAGCATTTTTAAGGATTTCCAGCACCCGTACGAACCCTGAAAAAAGGAGCCAAATCGATTGAGAAAAACTCAACCGATTTGGCGCTCCTGTTACAAATCCTGTGACGCTCCTGTTACAAATGTACAATTACTTCAAACCCTTTCAGGCCTGATTTTTTTTACCCAGTTGATATTTACTCTTCTCCACTATAGAAATGAGTCTAAAAAAATTGTACCAACATGTTTTTATAAAAAAATTTCATGTCCACTACAATGGACGACTAGGGTTCCACATATTTTTTGTGTATTAACCATACATGTGAGCTAGATTTTAAACTTAACAGTATGTGAACTAGCCTTAAAGATCTTGAAAATAACATACAAACTGTAGCAATAAATAATACAATAAGAATTTAGAAAAAAAGTTTGTTGTAAGGCGAAATGAAGTCTCAAAAATCTAGTTTGATTCTTTTTTCATTTCTAAAAATGCCAATATCCATTCCAGCTTCCCAGTACATGAACACTCTTGGCAATTTAATTGCTGCCATAGCCAAGTGGCTATGGGAGCCACTAGCTCTTTTGAAACCCAGTACTTTGCATGGCACTGTGCACTCTTCGTTTTAGAATCACACTTGTACTCTAGGTCAAATTTGACCCGAAAACCATAAAGTATTTTTATTAAAGATATATAATAACACTAGTATTATTATTTTTACTTTATTGAAATTAAAGTTATACATAAAGTATTCAGACCCCTTCATTTTTTCACATTTTGTGATGTTGCAGCCTTATGGTAAAATGCTTTAAATACATTTTTTTCACATCAATCTACACTCCATACCCCATAATGACAAAGCAAAAAACAGATATTTTTTAACACAAAATTACATTTATAAAAAAAAAATATATATAATCACACTGACATAAGTATTCAGACCCTTAACTCAGAACTTAGTTGAAGCACCTTAAGCACTAGCGATTACAGCCTCAAGTATTTTTTGGGTATGATGCAACAAGCTTTGCACACCTGGATTTGGGGATTTTCTGCCATTCTTCTCTGCAGATCCTGCAAAGCTCTGTCAGGTTGGATGGGGACCACTGATGGACAGCAATGTTCAGATCTCTCAAGAGATGTTCGATTGGGTTCAAGTCCAGGCTCTGGCTGGGCCACTCTAGGGCATTCACAGAGTTGTCCCTAAGCCACCCTTGTGTTGTCTTGGCTGTGTGCTTAGGGTCATTGTCCATTGGAAGGTGAACCTTTGGCCCAGTCTGAGGTCCTGAGCACTCTGGACCAGGTTTTCATTATGGATAGCTCTCTATATTGCTGCATTCAGCTTTCCTTCAACCTTGACCAGTCCCCCAGTCCTTGCCGCTGAAAAACACCCCCACAACATGATGCTACCACCACGCAGGTGATGAGTGGTGCCTGGTTTCCTCCAGACATGACTTTTGGAATTGAGGCCAAACAGTCCAATCTTTATTTCATCAGACCAGAGAATCTTGTTTTTCAGTCTGAGAGTCCTACAAATTCCAAGAGGGCTTTCATATGTCATTCACTGAGGAGAGGCTTCAGTCTGGCCACTCTGTCATAAAGCCCAGATCAGTGGAGTGTTGCAGTGATGGTTGTCCTCCTGCAAGTTTAAGATAAAAGATTTAGAAATACTATCAAATTGTTTAAAATAAAAGAGTCCATTCTTTATTGTTGTCTTTAGATCCTTTAAGTCAAGGCATGTGTTCACCTTTGGAATTTTGCCTTTGTTGCCAAATACAATGATCTCTGTCTTGTTGTAGTTTAATTGAAGAGAGTTCTGGCACATCCAACTCTTCATTTTGTCAATGCACTAGCACAGACAGCCTATGAGACTGTAGTCATTTGGCGATAGGGCTAGATAGATCTGGGTGTCATCTGCATAGCTATGGTACACAATTTGGCCTAGTGGGAGCATATACATGTTGAAAAGGAGCAGTACAAGAATTGAGCCTTGTGGGACTAGACACGTCATGGATGTCCACTCAGATTCATAGTTGCCTATGTTCACATAATAACCCCTCCCTTCTAGACATGACCTGAACCAGCTGAGGACCATCCCAGAGAGCTTTACCCAGTTTTCCAATCTGTCTAGGAGAATGTTGTGATCAGTTGTGTCGAAAGCAGCACTGAGATCTATTAATACCAGCACTGATATTTTACCTGAATCAGCCTGAAGCAAGATCTTCATGAGTGCCGTCTCTGTGGTACGATGCAGTCGGAAACCAGATTGGAAATTGTCCAAGTAGCCATTTTAGATTAAGAATTTGTTAACCTGATTGAAAACAGCATTTTCAATGATTTTGACTATGAAATGAAGATTTTAAATGGGTCTGTAGTTGTTCAATAGAGTTATCTAGATTACTCTTTTTTTTTTAAGAAGGGGTTTGACAACTGCAGTTTTCAGGGACTTCGGAAATGTGCCTGAAAGTAGTGACATATTTACTATTTCTAACAGATCTTTTTCCAGACAGCTAAACACATTTAAAAAAAAATTGTGGCGAGTGTGTCAAGACAGCTGGTTGATATTTTAAGATGCTGTACAGTTTCTTTCAGGTTTTACCATCAATTTCCTCAAAATCAGACATAGTGACTAATTTCTGATGTTTTTGTGGTGGATGCTGTCTGCCCTTCTAATATGACAATCTAATATCATCGATCTTCTTCATGAAAAAAATATGCAAACTTGTTACATTTGCTGTCATTGAGCATTTGGTTAGTTAAACTTTCTACAGTAGAAAAAAAGTGCAGATGCCGTTTATATTGCTGTTAATAATGTTTGAGAAAAAATTCTACCTAGCTGTGACTAGTTCCAAATTGAAAGCATGAAGGCTGTCTTTATTCATATTATAATGGACTTAAAGTTGTATTTCTGCCACATTCATTCTGCTTTCCTGCATTTTCTTTTCATGTTTTGCACTGCTGTTGTGTTTCTCCAAGGAGCTTTATGCCTGCCAGTTATTGTCCTGACCTTTACAGGAGCAATGCCATCAATAGCATTTTTAACTTTTGAGTTAAAGTTATCGAGGAGAATATCAACACAGTCTCTGGATATACTCTGTGTCATAGATATAACCCTGACAAATTGCACACTAGTATTCTCATTGATGTACCTCTTTTTGACAGAGACAGATCTAACTTAAGTGGCAGGAGAAATCAATATTTCAAAAATAAAATACAGAAATGGTCAAATAGCACAACGTCCTTAATATTTGTGGATGAAATTTTCAGACCATTACTAATGAGCATATCAAGTGTGTGTCCATGATTGTGTGTGGGTCCATCTACATGCTGAGTCAGATCAAAAATGTTTAAAACTGTTATGAGTTCTTTGGCAGTGTTGTGTTCAGGATTATCTTTATGAATGTTGAAATCACCAGCAATAACAAAACAGTCAAATTCAGAGGAAGTTGTTGAAAACAGTTCTGTAAAATCATCATCAAAGCCAGGAGAGCTGGGCCTTCAGGTTTTGGTGGTAGAGGGGCTCACTGTTTTTTGGTTGGTATCTGGGGGCTCACAGCAATGAAGTGGGAGAGCTTTCTTCCAGCATACACTAGTTCCTCCATTTTCTCAGAGAAGCTCAGAAGTGGGGATGTTGACGAGAGTGAGAAAGTGTCTGGTGAGACAGGCTGTGGCTTTGGTGTTTCCTGAGGCTGAAGTATATTATCTTGGCTCCTTTGGCTTTTTTTTCTCTCCAGGAAATCATCCTTGGGTCCTGTATCTTGGAGTACCGTAATTTCCGAACTATTGAGCGCACCTGAATATAAGCTGCACCCACTGATTTTTAAATAAAATATTATTTTGAACATAAATAAGCCGCACCTGTCTATAAGCCGCAGGTGCCTACCGGTACATTGAAACAAATGAACTTTACTCAGGCTTTAACAAAACACGGTGTGGCAGCGGGGGCGTGGTCAAGCGCCCGTCCGGGAGAGAAAAGCGGTAAAGGCGCTTACACCTGAGCTAAATTATGTCTAACACCAGTGTCTAATTTCAGTAAGCATGGGGAGAGCGTCATAAAAAGGCAGCAGCCACAGAGCTGAGAGAGTGACACACGTCAGTCTAGTGTTGGCGCATAGAAGAATTGAGAAACTTTATAAAATTGATTGTAAACATTGCTGTGGCCATTAAAAGCCTTACCTGGAACGTCAAGTGCCCTGCTGAAAACTGTCACACTGGTGCCCGCGTGACAGTTTTCCCAAGAAGGACACGTGAAGCAGGGCACTTGAAATTAGACACCGGTGTTAGACATAATTTAGTGCAGGTGTAAGCGCCCTTACCGTTTTTCTCTCCCGGACGGGCGCTTGACCACGCCCCCGCTGCCACACACGGCTTGTAATCAGTGGCGGATTTAGCAAATTGGGGGCCCAAGGCGAAGGTAGGTATGTATGTACGTATGTATGTATGTATGGGCCCCCGCCAAAAAAATTTACAGACTGAATGGTGGATAGGCAGGTTAAGCTAATCTACGGCCCGTAGCAAGCCTACAGTGCTTTGGTCGGTGGCAGCAGGATTAGCACAGCTAGGGCTTGGGCTATTACTACACTGTAAAAAAAAAAAAAAAAAAAAAAAAGGAAAAAATAACAGTGAGATTTACAAAAAGATTTTCTCTGGCTGATTATAAAACACATTCGTTATGGCATGAAAATCCGAGAGAAAATGTGATCAGGTGTTGTTGGCTATTTATTGATGATGACATAGTCATTATGTAGTGGCTTGATTCACTGATCTACAGAGAGGAATGCTTAATACGAATTAATATTTCACGTTTTTGAGTATTAAAGCTCTGTGAACCTACCTCATGCGAGCTAGCAGTGACAAACAGGTAATCTGAAGAACTTTAAAAACACATGGTGTACAATAACGGTTTTGAACTACAGTATGATGTAGACCAACACAGACATCAAGAATCATATGAATCTCAACAACGGTGACAATCAACAAAATAATCAGATAAAACTCTGAACATCACAAAACAAGATACTAAAAAGTTGCAACAATAACAACAGCAAAAATAAAAGCAGATAATAATAAAAGAAAATACTAAAGGTGATGATACACAGGGCAACTTTTTGAGCAATGTTGCTGGGCAATGTTGCCGTCAACAGGCAACCAGATGAGACACATGGCCTACGACCGATCTAAAATATCCAGATAGAAATGTATTGCCCATTTTCAATGGGAAAGTGCCCAAGCAACATTGCTCAAAAAGTTGCCCTGTGTATCATCACCTTTAGGCAATTCAGCATAATTTATTCATGCTGCAATGTATGCTGGGAGATATTGATGAGTTTTGATTGATGGCTCCCATCATGCACTGCACTTATATCATCACAGTTGTTGATAATGATTCATTATGCTGAATCTTGACGTCTGTGTGTGTGTCTGAAAGTTCAAACCTTCATTGTGCACAATGTTTTACAAATTCTTCAGGTTAACGTTATCACAACATATGATGGATCACATGCTGTAGAATCATAGGGCTACTATTACGTTAGTAAAAAAAAATGTTTTACCGTAAATTTCACAGGTTGACTCACCAAAGCCTCCTCATTGCTGTCAAAATGGCCATCACTGGACAACTCTTCCTCAGTGTCAACCTCGATAACACTGTCGGTGACGGCGGGCGGCAACAACGCGATGTCCTCTTCAATTTCTTGGTTGACGTTATCCTCACCTAGCACCACTTCACAGCTAGCTGCTGCTGTAGCGGCATGTTCAACTCGTTGGACGTTTTTATTCCTGTCTGTATCACTAACGTTAGCCGTAAAAAAGTGTGTCATCTTTGGCAGCGTTGCCAAATACTTATAAGCGTCTTTTCGCTTTTTTCTTTTAATTGAGCCGCTTGGGCAACTTTTTTCATTTTCGCATTTAGACTCGTCTCGTTTCGTCTCTGTTTGTGTACATCCCTGTCCTCCTGTCACTGTGTGTTTATCTTTCGCGGCGCGCACCGTTACGGACTAGTCCATTTCATTGTGAAAATAGGGGGTGTATGTGTAGGGACAGATAACCATGAACTGGACATTTTAACCAGTGTTGCAACGTTTCAACGTATTTCTTAAGAATGTTAATAAACTGTACTATGCTTTTGAAGCGTTCATGATGATAAGGGGCCTTTTATTATTATTTGTTTTAGGTTGGTTGGGGGCCCCCCTACTTCAACCGCTGGTAGGGGGCCCCAAGTAGCCGCCTACCAATGCCTCTATGTTAAGACCGCCACTGCTTGTAATAAAACATTTGCAGTAAACAGTAGCCTACCAAGTCATTGGTCACTATCTTCCTCGTCCTGTGCACTGAAACCACTGAAGTCATCTCCTTCGGTGTCGGAGTATAGCCTCAGATTTAGTTGTCTTTTTGCACTGAGTCAATTCCTCACGCTGCTGTTTCCAACGTCTTATCATCGACTCATTAAGACCAAGCTCCCGTGCAGCAGCCAGATCAATCGCCTTCAACTTGAAAGCAGCATCATTTGCGTTTCTCCATGTCTTTGCCATGGTGAGGGTGACAAAATTACTACCGTAATCAGAATGATGGGAAGTTTGAGCGCGCTCGATTTAATCTAAACAGTAAACAAAAAAAGTTGTTTTGACCTTAACCCGTTCGGCAATTGCATTGGTCTAATGAAAGCTTCACGCCGCCAAAAAACTGAGCACGTCACAGAATGTTTTTTTTAATTTTTTTTTATAAAATTTGAAAGCGGGAAAAATCCATATATTAGCCGCGTCATTGTATAAGCCGCGAGGTTCAAGGCGTGGGAAAAAAGTTGCGGCTTATAGTCCGGAAATTACGGTAGTTCTAAATTGTGACAGTACGACTGCAGTATGCTCTGTGTGTGGGGCTCAGCCTGGATTGTGTCCCTGATCAGTGGATGTATTGTAGGATTTGTTGAAATGAAGTGCTTGGTACCTGAAGTGCGATCCTGGGGTCATCCTGACACTCTGGTAGTGTTTGTGTGTCATCTAGGTTGAGTGGATTTTTGCACGTTGCACATGGAAACAATTTTCTTTGACTCAAGAAAAGATTGAAGCGCAAATGTAGTTCAATCCTCTCATGTTGCAGGTTTTGTGCAGCCAAGTGTTAAGATTTAGCAACCGAGAAAACATATTTGTTCCTCGGGCTGGGAGCGGTCCACTGATTAACAACTGAACTTTCAATCTCCTAAGTGTTCCAAAGAGTTCATTGAAATCCCTCTTAAGGAGTTCTTACTGCTCTTTCCAAATATCATTTTTTTTCCACATGTACAATGACCCACAGTCTTATGATTCATCAGAATGTTCAGAAGTTTCTTATTTACCTGAGAAACTGTAGCTTGAGGAAGGCTGTAAGTGGTAGTAGCCCTGCTACCAAAGTTTCTGATAATTAAGTCCCCCCACTATCAGAGTGCTGGGCTCGGCTGTGGTCTCAGACGAATGCTGCTGTCTGCTCAAACTTGAGTGCCTGCTAGCTGCAATGTTAGATGTTGGCTGATATGATCTATACCCGATCACGTTTGGGGTTTCTTCCTCTATATTAATGAATATATTAATGAAAGACGTATCAGGTGTAGAAGAATACCAGTATTGGATAGTCAAAGTCATATCTTGAGTGGAAGATGCCAATCCTGCAATATGCGATGCTTGTGACTGTCTGACATGTCGAGCACCTTTCGGTCTATTTCAGTTCAGCATTCTGAGTTAAGGACACAAACATTAGGGGTGGGTGAAATAAATTATCAGTTGACCGATTATCACAATTCTATCTCAAATAACTCTGGCATGGAGGATGTAACTGCAGTGGCTTTTATAACATAATATCATAAACCATATAATTTTGTGGGAGCAGACATTATTTTGATATGGCATTGTGTGAAATCTTTACACAATTGGCAACAGGTCATTTTAACTCATCAAAAATTAGCACCTATAGATGTATATAATATGGAAAATATAAGCAGTAGTTGTGCACAAGTCAGATAACTTCAGCACAAAGTAAGCAAAGAAGGGCTGTTTATTTTATCTGCTGAGGGATCTTAAAAACCAGACCCAGATCATTACCTGAGAGAGCCAATCCAGAATCAGTTACAGTGACTTCCACATGTATTCTACAAAAGTGTCAATTATATTACAAATTGAAAAAAAGAAAAAAGGAGTAATTAAAAAACAAACCTTACCATTTTTGGAGAATGACATATAGCCTTTGTCTAGATCAAGATAGCATCTGACGGTGTTATGCACAGTGAACTGAAAAAGGCAAAAATCAAGACAATATGCCATAAATTCAGTTAAAAATGGTGCCAAATCAAATGCCCTTTTCATGCATTACCTATCCATAACTATCAAATTGCTTTTTGTTAGATTTCTTTCCAGTCCCTCCAAAGACAAATCCATATTTATCCATATCTAAAAATGGGATAAAAAACAAGTGTTGTGACTGACATCACAAGATCAGAGTAATGAGGTCATACTGAATTTTATGACAAACATACCCAAGTCCAGAGATGCCTGGTTGGTGGACCAACCCACCCTGCACAGCCCTTTATCATGACAGGTCACTTCATAATAATACTTCCCTAGACCAAAAGAAAGAACTATGTATCTTCCCATGAACCCCTTTTTGGACACAATCAAAAGAAATCCACAAAAAGGATGCCCTCTTACCTTTTGTGACCACTTTGGTGGAACGGCAGCCATGCCACTCTTTGAACTCTCTGCTTTGACAACGCAGGCAATCTGGACCGATAGCTAGAGGGACAAATAACAACATAATACATTTGGGTTTACAGGGAAGTGGCTTGCAGAATGGCAATTCATTTCAAGAGTCTTCCCACTGCGAGGGAAGGAGTGCAGGATGTTTTCCAAATTGCTGGACTTCTGTCAAAGGGGTTCATCTGCCATTTATTGAAAACTGGGGTGGACAAGAAAGACAGGAAGAACAATCAACACAGCATCACATCTTTTAAAGTATAGTACATCTAAAATACAATTCAGGTAAGCAGTGGGCTTATTCTTACAGATAGTATAGTGAGGGCAAAATGGAGCCTGATGTATAAATTAGTTGAATGAACATATCGAAGAAGGTTTATACCTGCTCCTCCCGTCTTCAACGCTGTGCGTCCCTTCTTCCCCTCCTGCAGGTCTTTAAGGGTCTCATAGACAATTTGGATGATTGGAATACTGAAGGCCTATACGACCACATTGGTTTTATTGCAGAATTTCATTGTTTCTTTAAAGATTACATTTGTCCAGTTATCTAAGTCAGACATATACAATAAGAACAAGTGACTGTTTTTATGAATGCCAACAGTTTCACACTTACTCCAGTTTTACCACTCCCAGTCTCAGCAGCCTGTGAACATAAACACACAGGTGAGCATTCAGTTGCAGATCATTCATTCATTCACATACATGTTAATGTGTGTTTATCATGAAAGGGACTTTCCATGGACTTATATTGTTTTTATAACTGAGATAATGGTATTTTCTATTCCTTAACCCTACACCTAAACCTCTCTGATACCTTTCTGACTTACATGTTCAAGACAAGATTATTATGTATATCAAGCTTTTTTTTTTTTTTCTTATGTGGGACATTGGCTGGTCCCACAATGTAGGTGATTTCAGGGTTTACTATCCTTATGGGGACATTTGGTCCCCACATTGTAGGCAACCTGCCACACAAACTGTACTGGCAGCTGATGGTCATTTTACCATGAGCACGTCTCCTTCACCCATAATCAGTAGGATGGATTCGGCCTGAATGTCTGTTGGCAACCTGAGATGATCGAACCATCAACCGAATTATTCATTATTTTTATACACCTCTGAGGTGTCACAGAACTAGGAGAAATTCTCCAACTCAAAGCCAGTCAATTTCTTCCACTGCCAGTGCAATTTTAGGCATCACTCCCATTTCTGGTGGGTAAAACGAACAGATATAAAGGTCGGCAGTAAGTTTGCCACAGTCATTTCACTGCTAAAATATTGACAGGCAAATCTTACCGGCGAACGCAGCCATGGTAACAAACTCCAACGAGTCTCTACACCGGAAGTAACGTGAAACTGAGTGCTACGATGGGAAACGATCCGTGCAGATATCGCTCCATCTTTTCAGTTCCCCCCACTCTGTTTTAATCAACATAAATACATTACACAAGTTATTCGCTCTCACAAACAAAATGTATAGGACAATTCAAATATTTAGTAAAATACAGGTTTAAATATTTGTTAACACTTTTTACATAATTTAGAAGATCTGTTGCACTTTTACATGTACTTCGCGGGCCGCCGTAGTGTGACGTGGGCGCAGTCAGTACAGTTCATTGAAAACATGGCAGATGATAATATTTTGGGAGTCGAAGAGGAGAATATTTTATATGATTTACTCATTAACACCGAATGGCCACCTGAAACAGACACGCAGGTTTGTCAAATACACACATTTGTTCTGATCAAGTGGATTTCGTGCTTTTATATATATATATAAGACGGTTTATTGAGATCATTTCTGCGCAAGTTGGTCCAAGCCACGTATTCAAGTTCATCATCATGCCAGTTTTTATTTTAAGCAGGATTTGACTGTGATCTAAATGTCATTCTGACGATTTACATCACTGTATGTACATATGTATTTGCACTTATATTCACTTGCTGCTTGTTTTTGGGGAGCAAGTGCAAGTTCACGTAAAGCTGTTAATTTAACAGCTGAACAGGTGTTGATAAGAGCATTAATTGTAGGTACATGATACCATGATCTCATCGACTATATACTGGCAGAATATCACATGCTGTTTGTGTTTTATTTTCAGCTGCGTGGACCGAAAGAACACAACTCCTCACTCATTGCCAAGGCAGTAACGGGTATGATAATCAGCACACATGAGATGCACAGTTCAGAACCCTCCTGGAGCATCCCTGTATATACATGTAAAAAAACAGAAAATAAAAGGATTCATTATTGTAGTCATACATATTCGTTGTCTTTCACAAGTTAAGAAAATGATAAGCAGTAACATTTTGCATTCCGAAATGCTGTCTAGGTATGTTGCTCAGGTTTTGAAACAGCCATTATTCCAAAGTAGCCTATTACACAGAACAGTGCAAGTTCACACATAACTTTCTGTCTGTCATGGAACACAAAAGTATATAAAAGTATACTCACTATTCTCATTTATTATATGAAACATAGATGCAACATGAATTATGCAATTTTTGGGTGAACTATCCCATTAATTTTGGAATAAAGCAACTTTACATACTTGGCAATTTTTAGATTATTTGATTTTCATTACAGTTTAGTGGTTTCTATCAATGCTGTGTCATGTCACTCAATGATTTTTGAAAATCACACTTTTTTTTTTGTCTTACAGGACCCTTCAGGTTTATTCTACACTACCTATGGTACAGGTGAGATTCTTTTAATTTCCTGTGTCAAGAGGAAAACTGGTTTCTATGTATATGGAAATGTTGATGTGGATGATTCTCTCATTAGTTGTTTGAAATAAAATGAAGATGTTAGCATATATATACTTCTTTTATCTTAGCATGGTTATGAAGTATCTAGTTGCAGGTGCTTGCTGCATCAGCCAGTGTAGATCTTCACTACCTCCTTTCACGTAAGGCATTTCTTTTGTATTTCAGCCCTTCTAGTTCAACTTTGCCACCTGGGCTGGTGCACCTAGCAACCAAACAAGTGAACTGGCAACTGATGTTAGCGAGGTAATGCAATCAGTTTTTGACATTTGAATGATTTTCAGAGAGTCTGGGTCAGTCTACTTCAGACATGGTGTGTGGCACCCCCTTAAAGGTATAGTTCACCCAAAAACTCACCCTTATGCCATCAGCAGATGTGTATGACTATCTTTACTCTGCAGAACACAACAGAGGTTTTTAAAAGAATATCTCAGGTCTGTAGGTCCATTCAATGCAAGTGTATGGTATCTTGAACTTTGAAGCTCCAAAAATCACATAAAGGCAGCATAAAAGTAATTAATAGAACTCAAGAGGAAAGTCATATTTTTTGAAGCGATATGATAGGTGTGGGTGAGAAACAGATCAACATTTAAGTCCTTTATTACTATAAATATTCACCTTTGACCAGTCCTGACCAGTAGGTTGTGATATGCACGAAGAATGTGAATCATCCAAAAACAAAGGAAGAAGAATGTGGAAGTGGAGATTTATAGTTAAAAAGGGACTTAAATATTGATCTGTTTCTCACCCACACATATCATATTGCTTCTGAAGATTTGGATTTAACCACTGGTGTCATATGGATTACTTTTATGCTGACTTTATGTGATTTTGAAGCTTTAAATTTCTGGACATAATTCACTTGCATTGTATGTACCCACAGAGCTGAGATATTCTTCTAAAAATCTTAATTTGATTTCTGCAGAAGAAAGAGAGACATACACATCTGGGATGACATGAGGGTGAGTAAAAGATGAGAGAATTTTAATTTTGGGAACTATCTCTTTAACATTATGCACAGTGTGAAAAGCTATTTACACTTAAAAATTCTGCAGGTATATTGATCATCAATACCCAACTGACTCTTGTTTCCTCAGCATTACTACAGTGTTTAGACGCTCTGTCTCTCACTGAAAATCATTGTATTGTGCATCGAAATTTGATTATTTGAGTCTGAAGTTGAGTTAGATTAATTTTATATTTATAACATAATTGGGCTAGTCCACCCAAAAATAATAATTCTGTCATTATTTACTTTCATGTATGATTTTGTGGAACACAAAATGAGATTTCCTGCAGAATGTTACGGACTGACACTCTCAGTCACCATTCACTTTCATAGTGTTTTTTTGTCCATATAATGAAATTGAATTGTATCTGAGGCTGTCAGTCCTTCACATTCTGCCAAGCTTTTTAATTCGTGTTCCATGGATGAAAGAAAATAATGCGGTTGTGGAAAGACATGAGGGTGAGCAAATGATGACAGTTTTTTCTTTTTTGGGTGAACTATTCCTTAAAAACACAGAAATGTTTTCCTTCTACTTGTTTACTAATCACACCCAACAGTGTGTTTTAGTTCTCATGAGATATCCTCATTTTAATTAAACATCTGTTTGGAGATGTTTGCCATGTAATCTCAATCAAACTCATATTCCCTCTGTTGTTTTTCATGTTGCTGCCAGTTATCTAGTTATGCAAAACGGCAAAATACGAGCAGAAACAGCAAGCTTTAATTAGCTATTGATTTGTAGATGGAAGACAATGTTCTGTGTTTGAAGTGTTTATTATTGGGTATTTTATGCCCCATGTTTGCTTACACAACCATTCTGTCTTCTCCCCCTCCTTCTTTACCCATTTTGTTTCCATGCAGTAATGGGAAGCTCCTGGCTGTGGTTCAAGACCAATGTGTAGAAATTAGGTAATTCTGCACATCGATTGGAAATGTTGTCCCTTTCTATAATTGGTTAATTTTTCACCCTCTTGTCTCAGGTGCTGTTTGGCTGAGAAAAGCTACTTTTGAGATTGATGATTTGGCACAGATGATGCATTTTTAAATGTATATGTACTGTAGGCCTATGTGTGCGTGTGTTGTTTCATATAGTTTATTTTCAGTAGGTGTGATTTATTACACGTAACCCCCTTAATTCCCTCACACACGATTGAAAGTGTCACACTTGAAGGAGCTTTTACTTGTAATTCAAGGCCTGATGTTTTTGGAAAAACAGCTAAA
Source organism: Xyrauchen texanus (assembly GCF_025860055.1). Taxonomy (NCBI): domain Eukaryota; kingdom Metazoa; phylum Chordata; class Actinopteri; order Cypriniformes; family Catostomidae; genus Xyrauchen; species Xyrauchen texanus. The sequence goes on along the minus strand of NC_068305.1, from coordinate 29,171,764 downwards.
TATAAAATTGTGTAATATAAACAGTTTAGAGTTCCACTAAATTCTTCTATATCTATGTGCTGAGGTTACTATAAAGCCAAACCCCTCATCAGCTGATTTCTGTTATTATCAACATGCTTCTAAAAGACTTCTTGTTTTCTCTCAGGTCAGCTAGAGATGACTTTGGATCCATCATAGGAAAATGCCAAGGTATGGTCAATTTTTTTTGACCTGATTGGTTTAAGTTATAGGGCCAGGCTATGTCTTAAAGGGATGGTTCACCCCCCCAAAACATTTCTCATTATTTACTCACCCTCATGCCATCCCAGATGTGTATGACTTTCTTTATTATGCAGATCACACATATTTTTAAGAGAATAATAATAATAATAATAATAATAATAATACATTTTATTTATATAGTGCCTTTCCACAAGCTCAAGGACACTTTACCCTCCATTACATTTCAGCAGAAGAAATCAGAATATCTCAGCTCTGTAGGTTCATTCAATGCAAGTGAGTGGTGGCCAGAACTTTGAAGGTCCAGAAAGCACATTGAAGCAGGATAAATCCATGTACTCTGAAGCTATATGCAATTCGCATTTTTCGTGCATATCGCCACCCACTGGACAGGGAGCAGACGGTATAGTTAGAAATTGACTTAATCTGTTTCTCACCCATCATATAACTTCTGAAGACATTGATTGAACCACTGGAGTCGTATGGATTACGTATATGCTGCCTTTTTGTCCTTTTTGGAGCTTCAAAGTTCTGGCCACCATTCACTTGACCTGCAGAGCTGAGATATTCTTTTAAAAATCTTAATTTGTGTTCTGCAGAAGAAAAAGTAGTATACATTTGGGATGACATGATGGTGAGTAAATGATGAGAGAATTTTCATTTTTGGGTGAACTATCCCTTTAATAGTTTGTACCATGTGGTTGATGTTTGATTAGGGTGGTCAATAAAAAAAAAAAATCTTAACACAATTGACAGCACATGTTACATTCTCAACCATTTATTTAAAGCAATCTATGTGTTAATGAAACTCTTCACCCTGTGAATGAAATGCAGTGTGAACTCAACTCAAGTCAAGTGATTTTTATTGTCATTCAACCATATACAGTTAGTACAGTACACAGTGAAACGAGACAACGTTCCTCCAGGAACATGGTACTACATAAAACAACATAGGACAAACCCAGAACCACATGAGACAACACAACTAAATAACATACCTATATAAAGTGCACGTGCAAACGTGTGCAAAAAGTACGGGACAATACAATAAATTACTAAAAATGAACAGGACAATGGGCACAGTGAAAGACAGTGCAGCGCTGATCAGTACACAGTAGTGCAAAAAGATGACAGTTTATAAAAATGCCAAATGTAAACATAACATACTATGAGATGGTGTTCTATGCACATAGCAGTTATTGAGGTAGCAGCCAAGTATAAAGTGACAATAATTAAAGTGCAACTCAGGACACGTGTGTGCGCGTGTGTCAGTCCAGTCTCTGAGTATTGAGGAGTCTGATGGCTTTGGGGAAGAAGCTGTTACACAGTCTGGCCGTGAGGGCCCGAATGCTTCGGTACCTCTTGCCAGACGGCAGGAGGGTAAAGAATTTGTGTGAGGGGTGTGTGGGGTCGTCCACAATGCTGGTTGCTTTGCAGATGCAGTGTTTTTTGTAAATGTTTTTGATGGAGGGAAGAGAGACCCCAGTGATCTTCTCAGATGTCCTCACTATCCTCTGCAGGGCTTTGTGGTCCAAACGGTGCAAGTCCCAAACCAAGCTGTGATGCAGCTGCTCAGGATGCTCTCAATAGTCCCTCTATAGAATTTAGTGAGGATGGGGGGTGGGAGATGTGTTTTCCTCAGCCTTTGAAGAAAGCAGAGATGCTGCTGGGCTGAGAGCATGAGCAGAGAAAGGTTTTTTCCCTGTTTTGGTATTTTATGCCTTCAGTTGTTTGAGGTAGGTTTCTAAATTGCTGAAGTACAGTTTTATGCCTTCATTTGTTTGAGGTAGGTCTCTAAATTGCTGAAGTACAGTTAATTAAATGTGATTTACACTACCATTCCTTCATTTGAAATGTGAAGTGTGTAACTGGCGCCACTAGTGTTACCAAACGGAATTGCAAAAATCACTGTTTTCAAACATGTTTCTGAACAAAATGCATGTCCTGTGATGGTTCATGACACAGGAACAGACCAAAATAGACGGCATTGAACCCAAATTGAAAGTCACAAGTAAGATTGAACAAATATGTTAGAATTAATTGATGCCTTTGTTTTGCATCCAAAACCAGTTTTTTTTTGTTTGTTTATAAGTCCCTCAGGTTGTTTCTTTTTGAAAGCATACAAAGTAACTCAGCAGTTTTTGTGCTTTCAGTGTCATAGAGACATTTTTATAGCAAATACATGCTGGTTGGCTTTGCTGACAAAGCACATTTCCTTCTTAAAAGGCCCTAATTCTTTCAACCCCCCCACACTTCCCCCTTTTTTATTTAAATGAGATTTACGATGTGCAAATCTGCCCAGATACCATACTGTATGCTCATCTCACAAATTTAGGCATATTGGCCCTGCCGTTCATCTTAGATTAATTCGCTTTTAACAGCTGAGGGGTGATTTATGGCCCCTGCTTAAGCATTTCCCCTAACAATATTTATCTTGCTAAGTGCCATCATTCATTGTGAATTACTGAATCTGTCTCTCCCCGATATTTGGGCACGTTTCTACCTGAATAGAAATTGCCAGCTTGCGTTTCCTACTATCCAACACCACAGGGGTCGTATTGATAAGAGGGTTGCTGTGGCAATCATTGGCTTTGATGTACACTGCAACATTGTGCACATCTGATCTCAGAGGTACCACTCAGCCCAAAGACAGATGTTTTTATCTGAAGGTCCATTGCATTAACCCCCTCTTGTCTGATGCGCTGTAGTTTGATGGTTTCCCAAGCACGCATTTTGAAGCATGTGGTTTGTAGTCCGCAGGATGCTCTAGTTTATTGCTATGAGCTACTGTGATGGAAAAGTTGTTAGGCCCTGGAGCTGATTTTTTTTTTTTTCTCTTTTTCCCTCCCTAGCAACCGGGCCAATTTGGTTGCTTGGGAGACCTGGCTGGAGTCAGTCAGTACGCCTTGGATTCGAACTCGTTACTCCAGGGGTGGTAGTCAGTGTCTTTACTCTCTGAGCTAATCTTTTTGGTAGGCAGACAAGTAGGAGAGAAACAGATCAAAATATTGTACTTTGGAATGTTTGAGAAGAAGTCAAATTAGCTTTTCGATCAATTATGAACAAAAGTGGATTTATGGTTATGGATAAAGTCACCTGGGCTACAGTGATTGATGTTTCTAAGCCTTGTCAGTGTATTGTAATGCAGTGAATCGTCACTGTACTACTATTGTTTAATGGACGAAATTAAACAAAAATGTTGTGGCAATTAGGGCTGGGTATTGCCAGCCACCTCACATTTACCATATTTATTGGGATACTGTTGCCACGATTCGATATAGCGCCATAAATCACAATATTATGGGTTGATTTCACTTTTAATTTCAATAAATGTGGGTATAGTTCAGTTATAATGTTCATTTTGCTTGCATACAGTATAATAGAAATTATCTTTCAGCTAATGCTGTTTTTCATTATACAGGGGACCTTTTAACTTGTTAAATTACAGACATATCAATTTAAAAAAATATATTTTATCATTATTTTTTCATCATTTTGGTGACATTTTAGCTTTTTTAAAAATATAGTCCATGTATTACATCAATACATATGGTGTATTGAAATATGGCGTTATATTATATTGCATATATACAGTATATTTTTACATGTTGGCTGTTTGCATGCCTAATTTACAAGTATTTACTTGTAAATGGTTCTGTCTTTTTAAGAGCAGCGGCAGGGACTCTGACAGTAGTGTTTGTTAGGTCCAATGGCTTCTTTACAGCACCTATGCTATGTGCAATTAGAATTAAATGTTTCTTTTGTTCTTTTTGATAAATAACTGACTGTAGAGAATAGAAAGTATATTAAAAGAGACATTTTATATCCAATAGTTTGCTTGGATCTAGTCTTTGGACTCTTTACTCTCACTACGCAGTGAAAATGTCTCAGTGCTGAACTTCTATATGCTACTAAACCCCTCAAACACTGCCGAGTGAAATCTAAAATTCTCCTCTTTGGCGCCCCCCCCCAGCAGGTGGCGCCCTAGGCGACCGCCTTGTTCACCTATGCCTAGAAATGGCCCTGATAACTATGAACTGTGTTGGCTCAACCATACGCAAAATTATTTACAGGATATAAAGGCAGAATAGGACAAAATTATCTTTTAGTTTTACTGTCAGTACGTTTACATGCAGGGTTGGGCTGTAACGGAATACATGTAATGGCATTACATATTCAGAATACAAAAATGAAGTAACTGTATTCAGCCCTCATTACATTTTCAAGCGCCTGTATTCAGAATACAGTCACTTTATAAAATTTTGGTAGAATCTTTTTAGAATACTTCTCTCATGACCATTTGATTGTTTTTCTAAACAGCACAGGTACGTGCTGCAAATGCTGTTTAGTTCAGCAGCATGATCAGTGCGTGACTGCAACGTTGCCAGGGTTTAATGCAAAATTGCTCTAATTTGAAAAACCAATCATGGGTTAAAATCAAAGAATTGCAGGTTGTGTATTTGGTATACTTTTATGGACTTTAAAAAAATGGACTGCGTTCACCAAAATGTCTGATTGTAGGCACTAAAGAATGGACATTCAACTTATTCATTTATAATGATTCCCAGATTTAATATCTGGCAAACACACCGGCACATCTTAACAATCAGCACACTGTCAGCTGTGCTGCAGAATCAATACAGTCGGCAACGTTATTTCCACAAATATAACATTTGTGCACATGATACGTTGTTTCCCTCAATTGTTGCTGTGTAAATACATTTATACTGCTGCAGATGCGGCTTCTGTGTGAAGTCAGTGTAAAGACAGCGGCTCACGATAAGCATTTGGGGAATCACACCCTCATCAGAAAGTTGCAGAACTGTTGAAAAATAGCAATTATTAATGACAGTAATAGGCAACTATGAAAGTAGGCCTACTGCAAAGACTGAAAGAGGGAAAAGGACATGAAGTTGTTCAGAATCCAAACGATGACAGAAAAACCTCATGTAAAAATCTACTGTTAAATTTGTATCTTATAGATGTATGGGAGGCTATTCATTTTGACGCATATTGTAACATGATACTGACATATTAATATTATTTCTCACTTTTTAAAAATCATCTCATACGAAATGATACACAAAAAATATAAAACAACAATTAAAAAAACAAAACAAAGGATGAGTAAAAGAATAGTACCCAAAATAAAGTTGTAATAAAAGTAAAATAAAAATAATAAAAGATAGAGAAAACTAAATTAATAAATCAGCCTAAATATGGAAATATGCAAGCAAGACTAGTCAAAAATCATTAATATTCTACATGGTTGTCACATGACCTCACTACTTTATGGCATCCAGTTATTATCTCAATCTTACTTGCATTTCATATCTAATTCTTAAAGTAATCCACACAACCCTGTAATTGAGCTGTAATCAAGCAGAGGGTTTTTGCATATTCAAACTAAAGTCTTTATCTGTCAATCCAAGTATACATGACACGATACATAATCGAATATTTGCAGGAAGGGCTTCAAATTTGCTAGGTCTAATACATATTGTGTATCAATGGAGGGTGCGCAAAGCGCAGAGGCCAACTGTGGTCCAATGAAAAAGTATACATGCTGGATGAAGCTGAGCTAAATTGCATTATCTAGGTCTGTTAGTCCGACTTGGCAAAAATCAGACATTTTTAAAAGACAAATAATTTTTTAAGTCTGACTGAAATCAAACTGTTAATGCACACGTTAACTGATTGTCTTAATTGTTTGATGGTTGCATGTTCTCTGCAAAAATTTGGTTGTCACAATCTAAAGTTTATCTTTGTAGCAAGTGAACCCATATTTAGCATAGTCTCGGTCGTATTTTCTTTTACCTTGCATAGTTTTGGGATTTTCGAGTATGTCACGCGAATTTGTCTAGCTTTTAAATGATAGATGAATTGTATTATACAGTATATTGTCTCGTCTCTGTCCTGCTTCAGTACCCAAGGATCCAAACCCTCAGTGGCGTAAAGTAGCGTGGAGTCATGATTGTGCACTGCTGGCGTATGCTGACAGCACTGGCACGGTTCGTGTCTTTGACCTGATGGGCAGCGAACTCTTCGTTATTCCGCCGGTATGTCATTCTTCTACTGTACTCTATCTCTCTCTGTCTTTCTCACCACCTGTCATTCTCTCTTTCTGCACTTTTCTCATTTTGCTTTCACTTTCCATTTTTTCCTCTCTCCCTCGCTCTCTCTGTTGACTTTGATTCTTCTTGCCCAGTAACACACACACACACACACACACACACACACACACACACACACACACACACACACACACACACACACACACACACACATAGTAATGGTTCTGAGGCATGTGCTGTGTCTGAATTCTTGTGCTTCCATAGTATACTGAATTCTGAATATAAGGACTTCTTAATTTTGAAAGGATTAGTTCACACAAAAATTAAGTTATAATTCACTCACCCTCATGTCATTCCAAATCTGAATAACTTTCTTTGTTATGCAGAACACAAAAGGGGACTTTTTAATGTATTTAATGTAATCTTTAATGAATATCGCAGGCTGTCTTCTCTATGCAATGGCAGTACATAGTACCTCACTTAATAGATTAAAAAGTACCCAAAAGTGTTTTAAGTAGTCCGTGTGACTCCTGTGTTATTTTCAAGTCTTCTGAAGGCATACAATAGGTTTTGGTAAGCAGTGAAAATCCAGATGTCCATTCCACAATCATGAGCGAGTTGAGAGAAGCTTGTTTAATTGGCTCGTATGTTCACACGAGAACTAGTTTAGCGCTGAAACTAATGATTTAGTTCTTACGTGAACTCGAGTGAACCAAAAACAAATTACATGGGTATGTTTAGTGCAATTGATCCACGAGAAATAACTTTTTTCGGTACCTATAGTACCGTCATTTTTAAAAGAGCCTTCCGACTCACAGTTCTCTGCCATTTGCTATATTTTCAACTATTCGGTCTACTTGTTGCACACTTCAGAATCGCAACGATCCAGTTTGTCATTCGTGTAATTAGGGGTGGGGGAAAAAAATTGATTCTCTGATGCGTCGCGTCTCTTTCTCCAATGATTCTGAATTGATTCTCAAAAATTAAAAATCGTTTGCGAGTGTCATTTAAACCACTGCAGCGCAGTGGTGCTTTTATGCTTGCCAGAGACCGAATGAGATGCTAGAAACAAATGGTCAGATGCGTATATACTAATGCCAAGCTCAAACTATAGAACTGCTCATAGACTGGATGTATCAACCACACGACCATTGTCCTCGACTGAATCTGCAATCTTGAAATCCATTCACAAACTCTTATTCTTGATAACACCTCAACAAACAACATGAAAAATTAACAACATAATCGTGTCTGTGATTTGCACAGAAAGAGACAGTGGTTTCGGCAGACGTGGGTGATGTTTTTATTTTCTAATCATTTTTATGTCCTAATTCTTAATGGGATTATTCACCAAAAATGAAAATTCTCTCATCATTTACTAGCCCTCATGCCATCCCAGATGTGTATGACTTTCTTTCTTCAGCAGAACATAAACAAGATTTTCAGAAGTATTTCTCAGTTCTGTTGGTCCATACATTTAAATCTTTAAAAACAAATAACAAGATCTTAAAATGGATCCTATATTGCACCGGTAACCAGTGGAGAGATGCTAAATTCGGTGAAATGTTTTCCCTCTTCCTAGCACCAGTAAGCAACCTAGAGGCTGCATTTTGAACCAACTGCAGGCGATACAGAGATGAGTGATTTAGACCCATATATAGTGCATTGGAATAGTCAAGTCTTGATGAGATGAAGGCATGAATAACTATATCCAGACCCTTAAATGAGAGCAGAGGTTTTAATTTGGCTATTTACCTTAGTTGAAAAAAGCTACTCACCACAGCATTTATCTGTTTTCCAAAATTTAGCTTTGAGTCAAAAATGACAATTTTGTTTGCAAAAGGATGAGTGTGTGTATTGATCAAAACATTGGAGGTCAAGATGCATTATGATGCATCGAGAATCATTTTGTAATCACATCATTACCCTTTGAATTATGGAATCATTAGTCCTGTGAAGATTCTCACCTTTCTAGGTAATGTTTGCCTAGAGTATCTGCAGTACTGAATCTGCAGAATTTCTTGCGTTCTTGCACTTTTGCAAACTATAAAGTAGGAATGTGTGCATATTTGGACACAGGGCTGGACTCTCTTGTGTCTCAATATATGTGAAGGCTATAATCACTGAATTTCAGGCACTTGTGGATACCCTGTTGACTTTTTCTGCACCGCTTGCCTCTTCTCTTTCTTGCTCTGTCTCTATTACTTTGACTGGCTAGACTCAGGCCCTCATGCCTAGCCCTCTCGAGAGGGGACTTTCCCCACTCTGTTGCCCAAGCAAGGAACACATTTTCTGGCTCCCTTCAGCTCTAAGCCCCCTAAGCCCCTGAAGGACATTTTCTGAGAAGTTCCTATATCAGAAAGAGAGCTGTCTTGCCCCCACCCATTTGACTAATTTTAAATTCTCTCCATTCCATCCTCCTCCTGTGACTCTTTTGATTGCACTGCTAGTGAGGTCCCAGGCAGTATATTGCCACAACTTTTCTCTCTTTTTCTCTCTCTTTCTTTTTCATCTTCCCACACAGTACTCTACACTTATCCATCTCTCTGACAGAAACTATGAATTTGGCCTCACAAGAGTCTCAGAATGTAATGACCTGTATGACTATATATTTTTGTCACTTTCTGTCTCTGTTGCCATATCTTCACTACTTTTGTTGATTTCTTACTTTGGCTGTATCTCTCTATATCTCTTTAGGCTGTGAGCTACCCTGGAGATTTTAGCTATGCAGCTGCTGGTCTGATGTTCTTAGAATACACTGCCAGTGCACAGTGGTCAGCAGAGCTACTGGTTATCACCTACAGTGGCCAGCTCAAGAGTTATCTGGTCAGGTAAGTGGAGAGGAACCTGTTCAGACAAAGATATGGCTTGGGAACTGAGAACACAGAACCGAATGATTTTAGTTAACGGTTCTCGAATGAGCATTCTTCTGCCGTTGTGACAGCCAGATTTCCAAATAACCTTTGATTCGGCTCTTTTGAATCTACACCACAAAAACATACTGTAAGTTTCAGAACTCAAAACAACTTCCTCACTGAAAAAAGAGCATGTGTTGAAACCAAGCTGCCAAAACGACTTGTTCTTTTCTTCCTCCACATTGTGACGTCTCCACTGTGGTATACGTTTACATCTGACCGCCTCCACAACAATTCGTCAACGACTACTTAACCTTATTACGTCCTTAGCACTGCCTAGTAGTGGTGAGCAGTGAGATGGCAAGGAGAGAGCAGGTCAGTCATAACAGTGGGTGTTTGTTTACGGTCTATTCTTAAAGGAGAAGCAGCACCAAAACCAGAATGAGGGTGGGAAATTATCATGTTTTACAAATGACATTTTTTTTTGGTGCAAAAAAAATTATATTAATATTAAATAATAAATAATAATACAAATAAAAAGTGAACCTCAAAGAACATATTAAAATAATATTTTTATAATAATAAAGGCATGTCATGTTTAATTAAAAAATCTCTCTGTTGAGCGGAGGAGGGCAGGGCCAGGCCGGAACAACGCACGCCTGGTCCCCAATCATTAACCGTTTTTACATTGGTGCCGAAACCCGGTACAAATGCAAAGTGGGTTAAGGGGCAAGGTGGAGGCAAGAACCGGTAGTTTAATGATAAACTGAACGGAAAACACACAAACATAAACACAGAGCAGCTGCATGTCATTCTCTCTCTGTCTCTCTCTCGAACCATCGTCATCGGCCGCCTTTATCCCTTGCGCTCCCGCATCAGGCTGATTGGCATGCATTGTTCCAGCCCGGCCCCTCCCTCCTCCGCTCTACACTCTCTAAACAAATTTTTGAAAGACACTGTTCTGTTTAAATATGTAAGAATTACATAATTTGGCAACCGGCTGCTGAGGGCACTTTAGAGGCAATATGAATAGCATTTCTTATTTCCAAAACAGTACTAAAAGTGTTAACTGTTAATGAACCGGAAGTGTCAAGAGGAATCGGAACCGGAAACATAAAGGGGGAATTCACAAAACAGTTGTGCTACTTTTGTGCATGGGATTTCTGCACACAATTCTGCATCTTATTCACGAATCCCTTGAAATCTAGTTTAAAAATGCACAATCAGCACTGAAATGGCATTGCATTTTGAGGATTTAAATTGTCATTTCCTTCTGCACAAATGCCTCCTTTCTATGTAAATTAGGCTCATTATATACTGTTAAAGATTTTCTCATCAAAAAAACGTAAAGAACTGGCAGCAGGGTTGCCAGCAAGTTACTGTAAAATTAACAGTGTCTTGCTGTTGCTGAAACGGTTAGATCCTCTTTTTAAAGCTACAGAACAAACTGTAATTTAGCAGCATATAGCTCTCAAATTACATACTATCTACGGTTGTTGAAATTAACAGCCAAGTTCCCAGCATGCACTGCAGCATGAATAAATTACTTTTGACTATTTACTGGCTTATTTTGACATTGTTTTTGTTGCAGTCTAAGCTACTTGTATTTTAATGTTCAGATTTTTTTTCCAGATAACCAAGTAAAAGTATGTTTGTTAATTGTCACCATTGTTGCGTTTTGTATGCCGAGAGTTGATTTCTTTGTCTTGTCAACTTGTGTTATGCTGTAAGTTTATCAAAAACATCAAACACTCATTTTGCTAATGTAATTTTGCTGAAATATCATTGACTGTTTTTGCTTTTATGTTTTTATGTTTAATGCGTATATATATAATTATGCATAGTGCCATTTGCAAGGTAGGATCAGATATTCAGTCTGACCTTAGGTCTTCCTTGTCTTGTCTTCCAAGTAGCACAGTGCAACAACTTGTGTTGACTTTAACACAAATTGACTGGCAGGAAGAACATAATATAATAATAAGGAAGGTCCAAGGTGCCAGCTCAAGAGATCACTAATCACCATAATGGTGACTTCAAACAAAACACAACTATTCATAATAAAACAAAAACACTAAATAAAACTAAGACTTCTATTAAGTCTGAATAAAAACTTTTCCATCAGTGGATGTTTTCAAAAGTAATAGCAAAAAAAGAAAATCTGCTTTCTCCTTCCTCAGAAACATTGCTGTTGGCTTTAAAGCACAGAGGAAGGCTTTTTCTTAATAATCCCCTCATTACATTTGTTATTGGAAGTGTTTGATATTGTGTTACTTTGAGGAAGTTTTAAAGTAATTTGGAAATGTTGGACTAATGTTCTAATTGTTATTTCAAGAACACTTTGCACAAAGCTCCCCATGAAAAAGCAACACAATTCTCACTTATGTTGCTTCAAATGGTGTTAGCACTTCAGTCTCTGAAACCTTTGAGACATGCAAACTTGATTTCTCACTGCACAAACTCAAGTTTAAATCTTTGCTCTGATTAAATTGCATATGTTTACAACTAATTGTTAGAGCTTTTGAACAGTATTGGAACACTTTTATATACAGTATCTAAGCTGATAATTAAGCAGTAGCACATGAGCGAGTGCACAGCTGTGCTGATTTTCTGTACACAAGCATAATTGTGTGAGATTGCTTTTATACAACAGTTCTATAAATAAAAAATATATTATGCTGGCTTGAAGAATTTTCTGAGCTTTCTATAGCTACATTCACCAAACTTGGCTCTGACCTTCAAACTGTTCTGACTCTGGTTGCTATGACTTATCTAACTTACCATGGGCCGGATTCACGAAAACCATGTTCTTAAGAATTTTGCAGGAATTGCACTTAGGAACATTCTTGTGAACGTCTTATAATTTATCTTAAGAACTTTGTTTCATTTTTTTTCTCAGAACATTTTTATGAATTTGCACACGGCACACAAAAATCCCCAAACTCACATGGGCTACGTTCACACAGTCAGTGTTTAGGATTGACAACTGTATTTACTTAAAGGTGTGAGTCTTGAAATGTCCCGTTCATACAACAGCATACAGTATCCGTTTGAATGCTGTCTGTATGAACGAACAACCGAAGTAATAACCGTATTCTAACAGCTCTAAAAGATGGCAACGTCCATAACGCCAGCATGTTTAATCTCAATTGCTACTGCGTTATTGAATAAATGAGTCCAATCGCGGCGCGAGCTCATCCATCAGATCATAATTAACCGATTCGTATGACACGCAGCTCATATCTCCATCTTCGTGAGTTAATGAAACCCCACATGAAACACACGATACACAAGTGCAGCGTGTCTCTCACTGTACATTACGTAACTAACAACTAATTGTCCGTTTCAGTTCCGTGGAGTGTCCCGGTGCAATTATACTAAATATCAGAGCTCTTAATACACCTCGTCCAATCAGATAAGGGGACCGGAACTGACAGTTGTATAAAGATTATTAATGTTGATAGATTGATTTCTTGTTCTTTTTGCTCATTCAGTGTTGGAACCAATCAGGGTTTTCAAGAGAATCACAGCTTCAGTTTCTCCGCCCACTATTCCAATGGAATAACCACAGCAATATATCATCCTGGCCACAGGTGAGCCCTCATTTCTAAGATGTATTTGTTGTGTGTCACTGTCACTTTTTGTTAGTGTGTAGATGGCCCGTTGATGGGTTTTACGGAAGAAAGTTATACAAGTTTAAAACAACATGAGGGTGAGTAAATTATGACAGGATTTTCATTTTTGGGTGCACTATTCTTTTAAGGATGAACACATTGTTTGAGCAGGCATAGATCAACTATTGGATCAAACTTTTGTTATTTGTGTTATTCCCTCTATACAGTACATGTTTTTGTTGATGTTTCTGAAGAAACTAAAATGTATTGTTGTTTTGACATTGCCTGCCACTTGGGGGCAGTCTTAATATATTGAGTTGAGGAGCGCGCGCACATGTGTTTGTGTGTGCGTGTGTGTGTGCATGCGTGTGTGTGTACGTGTGCGTGTGTGCGCGCACGTGTGTTTGTGCTTTTCAAAAAGATGATATGTGTCTAGATCAGATCAGATCCCAGTCCTGTCTCATAGACCACTTCAGTCTCATATACAGTTGAATCGGGTTTAGGGACTGTGTTATGTGTGTTTGCTGCTTCCTCTGATATTTTCATGTGTTCCACAGATTGTTGCTGCTAGGAGGGTGTGAATCGGGTGACAGTCTTGTGTCCAGGGCGAGCCGTTGTGGGATCACAGCATGGAGAGTGTTGTCAGGGTCGCCACATTATAAACAGGTCACCAGCTATGAGGATGACTTTAGTGCGGTGAGTGTGCATACACTGACTTATCAAGTAATAAGTTTGGAAATGGGACAGAACAGCCTCCATGACATGTACTCGTGGTCATACACAGCTGGAATCTGTCTGTCAATGTCTATGTCTAATACCAGGAGAGAAATCCTCATTAGCATTCTCATTCATCGTGACTATTCTGCTGGTACATGAGCTGTGACATGAAAGGCAGCAGACAAGGAAATATACCGATACTGATGTCCATTTTACACTTTTAGGAGCCTTCAAAATTGGACTCTGGTTAAACATCTACTATAATATGTTTCTTGCAGAATATCTTAGTCAGTCTTGGTCAGAATACATGGCTAGATTTGCATGGTTTTCAATGGCAAAACTGGATTTTTTGACAATATGATGTGCTTTTACGGTGTCTACCAGCAAGGGCTAATAAGCCATGCCAACAAGTCAAACTGTGATCCCTTGGTTTGACCCCCCAATTATATACATCCAAATACTGATAACTAAAGAATTTTAAGGGTTTACATGCATATCTAGAAAAGGTGTTTGTTCCACTTTAGGCACCTTCATGTCTGAGGGGTTGATTTTTATTAAAATAAACATATTTCAACTCTTCTTATTTTTTACTACTTTATTTTTTGTTATATGAAGGTCACAAGCAAACAGAATTTTATGGTATTTTTCATATTTGTTTTATCTATAGATTTGACGGTATTAGTCTTCTATAAAACCCAGACTTTCAATCAGGGACTAAAAACGGTTCAAAGAACGAAACCAAAAAATAACAGAATTTTTTGCTGAATGTAACCAAAAACGGTCATTTTCATTTATTCCAGAGAGAGAACTATGTTATTTAATGCTTGTAACCGGTTCTAACCAGTTAATTTCATTCTGATATATTTTTTATGAAAACAAAGGAAGGCCAAAGGGTTTATCACAGTACATTTTTTGATTTACAGAAGTTCTTTGACCTTAAATTAAACCTCTGCATCACAAATTTCTTTGCCTCAGTTCCCGTTGAGGCTGTCGCATTCTGTAAATGAAGACCTTTTTAACAACTATGTATAATGACTTCATGATGTCAGAAGTTTACATGCACCTTAGCCAAATACATTTAAACTCAGTTTTTCACAATTCCAGACATTTAGTCATAGAAATCATTCCCTGTCTTAGGTCAGTTAGGATCACTACTTTATATTAAGAATGTGAAATGTCAGAATAATAGTAGAGAGAATGATTGATTTCAGCTTATATTTCTTTCATCACATTTCGAGTGGGTCAGAAGTTTACATGCACTTTGTTGGTATTTGGTAGCTTTGCCTTTAAATTGCTTAACTTGGGTCAAACGTTTTGCGTAGCCTTCCACAAGCTTCTCACAATTTGTTGCTGGAATTTTGGCCCAACGTGATGCTGCAGCCCCATGCTTCACAGTTGGGATGGTGTTCTTCAGCTTGCAAGCATCACACTTTTTCCTCCAAACATAATGATGGTCATTATGGGCAAACTGTAACATTTTTGTTTCATCAGACCAGAGGACATTTCTCCAAAAAGTAAGATCTTTGTCCCCATGTGCACTTGCAAACTGTAGTCTGGCTTTTTTATGGCAGTTTTGGAGCAGTGGCTTTTTCCTTCCTCAGCAGCCTTTCAGGTTATTTCGATATTGGCTTTGTTTTACTGTGGATATAGATACTTGTCTACCTGTTTCCTCCAGCATCTTCACAATGTCCTTTGCTATTGATCTGGGATTTATTTGCACTTTTCGCATCAAACTACGTTCATCTCTAGGTGACAGACTGCACCTCCTTCCTGTGTGGTATAATTGTTGCATGGTCCCATGGTGTTTATACTTGCGTACTATGGTTTGTACAGGTGAATATGGTACCTTCAGGCATTTAGAAATTGCACCTAAGGATGAACCAGACTTGTGGATATCCACAATTTTTTTTCTGAGGTCTTGACTGATTTCTTTAGATTTTCCCAAGATGTCAAGCAAAGAGTCACTGAGTTTGAAGGTAGATCTTAAAATACATCCACAGGAACACCTGCAATTCAGTACACCTCCTATCAGAAGATAATTGTCTAAAGGTTTGACATCATTATTCTGGAATTTTCTAAGCTGCTTATAGACACAGTTAACTTAGTGTATGTAAACTTCTGACTCACTGGAATTGTGATACAGTCAATTAAAAGTGAAACAATCTGTCTGTAAACGATTGTTGGAAAAATTAATTGTGACATGCACAAAGTAAATGTTGCCTAAACTGTAGTTTACTAATATTACATTTGTGGAGTGTTAAAAAATGAGTTTTAAAGACTTTAACCTAAGTGTATGTAAACTTCTGACTTCAACTGTATACTGTACATGCATGTCTAATCTAGATAAAACGAAAAAATTATTAGAGGTAAAAAGTATATTTATAAGTATTTATTTATGATTATTATGATGCATTCATTCAAATTTGATGCTGCTGGGTTTTGCCTGAGAAGCAGATATGTAATAAAAATTATATATTCTATGCTGATAAATTCACTGGAAAAAAGAAAAATATATATTTTTCTTATTTTCACTTAATTTGGTGAGTCACGTGGCTTATTTTGGGTTTCTTTTTCCAGACCAGGTCGCTTGTTTCTCTTGCAAGATCTGGCAATATTGCTATTAGTATTTCACCTACCCTTAGCTCAGAGGACTGTCATTTTAAAAAGAACATTATTAACTGTTATTTTGTTCTAACCGGTTACCATTTGGAAAGGAGGCTGCAGAAATTTCGAACCAGAACAAAAAAATGCTGTTTTTGCTCAGAACGAACCAAAATGAAAAACATTTTGTTATTAGTCCCTGCTTTCAATATTACTCTTTGAAAATCCATTTTGAAGCAAAGTTTTGGAAAATCACATGGGATCAAGGAGCTTTTTACAGCTTTACCGTGCGTGCCATTAAAAAAAAAAACTGTAAGTCTATCCCTCACAACCTCTTTCTCATTCCTGTTAAAAATTATGGAACTATGGTGAATAAGGTCTATTGGCAGTAACATCCTAATTTTACTCAAGCTCTTGATGTCACTTTGCCATTTTAAAGATTGTTTTCAAAAGAGTTCACCCAAAAATGAAAATTCTCTCTTAATTTACCCACCCTCATGCCATCCCACATATGTATCTTTGTTTCTTCTGCTGAACATAAACAGCGAGTTTTAGAAGAATATCTTAGCTCTGTAGGTCCATGCAAGTGAATGGTGGCTAGAACTTTGAAGGTCCAAAAAGAACATAAAGGCAGCATCAAAGTAATCCATTCGACTCCAGTGGTTCAATCTATGTCTTTAGAAGCAATATAATAGGTTTGGCAATATAATAGGTATAATAGTTCAAAGTCCTTGCCAACATCTACTTGCATTGAATTGACCTACAGAGCTGAAATATTCTTCTAAAAATCTTAATTTGTGTTCTGCAGAAGAAAGAAAGTCATGCACATGTGGGATGGCATGAGGGTGGGGAACTTATGAGAGAATTTCACATTTTTGGGGGTGAACTATCCCTTTAACTTTGTTTATAGACATGTTTATATGTCTGCTTATGTTTACTTACAGGTTATGTCTAAATGATCTGTCAATGACTTTTTATGCCAGTATCAAAGACACATTTTCATTATATTACAAAATGAATGGATAATAAAATGTCAAATAAAAAGTAAGGACATTTGCAAATCATAGATCATGGCTGTGATATTACTAAAGCCCATTGGCTATTTAAAAAAAAGGGATGGACCCTTTTCAAAACAGAAACCGTTTCAACAGTAACAAAAACTGCTCTCATCAAGTGATTTCATGGGGTCTCTAAACCATTTAGAACATTTCCTAGAGCACAGTTGAAGACATTTAAATTATCTTACTTGAAGCGTGTTCAGTAAAGGTCATCAATGTTTCCCAGTGCTGTATTGAATCTGATTTCATGACAAGGATGCCCGACTTCTAGTCTGTTCATTTGTATGATCTACTCGTACCGTGACAACAGAGATATCTCCTTGAGGAAAGACAGTTCTGCACTGATTTCTGCCCCCATTACACAATAATAATAGATTCCCACATTGCTGTATCTCACACAAACTTGAAACCATGGACACATTCAAGCTTTGCTGAAGTTGTAAAGTTTTTATTTAGTGAGCTCTGGAAGCAGCAGTGTAGGCTTAAAAAGAGCTTTAGTGCTGAAGCCTCATGCTGTTTCCTCTCTCTTACAGGTCTAGTTGTTTGAATTATTAATGCACATAACTTCTAGAATGTTCCAATTGAAATGGTGGTGCTTGCTTGCTTTAAATTATTATTATTTATTTATCACTGTGGCTTTCAGATTGACACTGTGTGATGTTCTATTGAATGTGTGTTTGAGATCAGTATGGGTTTCAAACTGAATACCCCATCAGAGCACATACTGTAAATTGCTGGTCTATGAAAGCGTGTGCCTGAAAAGCAGCATGTTCTATTTTAAGTGTCTTATTTGTGTAAACATCTGATAAATATCTTCTTAGGAGCAGATGTGAAGAGGAATTGTGTAAGATGCGCTAGCCTCTTAATTTAGGATATCCCTAAGATTTAAAAAAAAAAAAATGTGCAGCAGACTTTGATTTAGATTTTGGAATGGGATGGAGCATTTTTTTTTTTAATGTTCAGATTATTTCTTGCATCTCAGCTAGTCCACATTCATTTCTATTTTTCATTTTTCCTAATTTAATTGTTTATTTTTCATTACAGATGATATTATCAGCTTAACAGTTTGAGTAAAACATTTGTGCAAAACTTGATTATTATATAATCACGATCCTGGATGTGAATTTTCACGGAGCATTTTGTGAAAGAGTTTTATTAAAAGAATACTTGTCCTTTTGTACAAAATGAGTAAACAGTTAATGTCATACATTTGTTTATTTGATTACTGATCATGAAATTGTGTGGAAACTTAAATATTTCTTATATTATTTCATTGTAATCTTGTAAGCACTAGCACACAAGCAACGGCGAGAGAGGAAGTTTTTCGCACTTGCATTCCAATCTACATCTTGATTTAATCCTTCCTTGTGATCACGCAGCATGTTTTCATCAGATGAATGGGTGTCTAAACACTATTAAATTGTGATTAGACTCATGCTGAGCGTGCAAGCCATTCGTGCATTACATGCCTATCAACACTTTAGCCCTTTTCGGAGAATCGCACCTGCAAAATCCTAAAACTTTATTCCCAGGGTTAATTTATATTTTGAATAGACGTAGAATAGAATAGATTTTTGAACGCCACAATGTGGGTTTCTGTTTTCTCTTTTAAAATTTTTATGTAATTTTGAGTGTGACCATGGCTTAAGGAGGGTATACCTCTATGCGAAATCTCAAGGAATAATAGTGGTGTTTTCCTTGTTATATGATAGGGCTGCAACTACCGAATATTTTGTTTGTCGAATAATCTAGCGATTATTTGAACAATTATTCGACTATACTGTGATTATTCCAACGATTAATCTTTAGCTCTTAACAGATTATTCTGCTTGTGTCCTGACTTAAAAGGTTGTATTAAACGTGCTTACTAACAATAGAGTGGGGAAAAAAATTCCCCTCTAAATGACATTCACTGAATTAAAGGGCGAAAAAATAGTTCAGACTTCAGAAAAAATTAATTCAGTAAAAAAATCCTTTCGTTATCAAGTGTTTTTTTCTTGTTTTCCATTTAAAAATATTTAAAAATCCTTAAAACAAGATTCATTTACTTGAGAAGCAACATATAATATATTTAGACTTGCTTTAAGAGAATGTATCTAAAATATACAGTAAGTGTAATTTGAATATAAGAGTATTTTTTACTTGGTTATACTTCTGCAAGTGCAGTAAAGACAGAATATACATATATTCAAGATCTATTCTTCAGTTTCAGAGTTTGTTGTTGTTTACATGATCTGCTTCCGTATTATTTGAACTTTAATTAAGCTATAACGCATTAAATATAACCCCATTTAAGATGTAACATCAGGTTTTTTCCTTTAAAGACGCTCGACACACAAGTTTTGCTTCAGCAGAGCGGCAGCTCCAACTCCACTTATTCCACATGGAGAGTGCTTCTGTATTTATTTTGCATTATAATTCCCTCCTCCTTTGCAATCTACATCAGCTGAAGCTGTTTGGAAAGCTTAGAGTGCATCTGGACTGTGATCTGTGCAATTCTTCCTCTTAAGTCAGGTGCGAGCTGCAGTGCTGCTCTCATCATTAGAGTTTAAAGTGATCTGATGTTACATTAAATGTTGTCGATAACGTCAACTAATAGTTTCAGCCCTATTATATGACTTGTTGTTCTGAAAGCAAAAATAAACAATTGAAACACGTAATGTAGGCTGTCATCAGTGCAGCCTGACCGAAGTAAAAGCAAAGCGGGCGTGTTTACTCGCGCAATTAACCAAAAGTGAAGCACTTACCTGCTGGTGATTTATAAATGGCATGCACACGCTGCACGAGTCTGTTGGGTATACTGCAGTCTCGTCACCTTTTAAGTTTTTGTTTAGCCTCCCATTCATCTCATGAAAACATGCTGCGGGATGGATTATATCAAGATGTAGATTGGAATGCAGGTGCGGAATTTATATAAATAAAATAGTCTACTTCTCTCTCGCCCTTGCTGTTGTTCCAGTGATTACCCCTCCACATGCCGATGCTGGCACACATGCCATAGGTTGCCAACCCCTGATGTAGAGGCTACTGAAAGTAATCCATTTGTTAGTTGCTTTCACCCAAAACTATATAACTCTGTGGCACAATCAAACATTCTTCTGTTGGTTTGATTGGCCCATCCAGCACTACACAACATTGACCAATGGTGTGATTTTAGGGCAGTACTATCTGTTTGTACAACCAATGATGGAAAGTTTTCATTCTATGTTTTAAAAGAACAGTTATTTTTGCAATTCCATTTGATGTTAGGGGCGCAGTAATTACACACTTCAGCTTTATATTTTTAATGCATAAACAAAAATCTATGTTTAGATGTATTCAATTAATATACATTTTTATTTCAAATATATATAAAACCTTAATTTAAGCATGTTTGTTTTACATCAGTCTTCTTTCACCCAGGGTGATATTCTATAACTGAAATATTACAAAAAGGAAAAATCTGTTGGATGTCATTCTAACATCCGACAAGGAACCTTTTATCGATCTATTGAACATGAGGAAATACTCTAAAAACAACCACTTCTAAATTAAAACATGCACAGTATTAACTGTATGTGTGCTGCCACCTGCCAGGGTATGGATATAATGAACTTTTTTAAACTAATAACTATTTATGGAAAGAACAGGGCAAGTATGTGACAATGTTTAGTGATGGATGGAAATGCATTCATATTCATTAAAGTATCTCTTTCTTTATAGTCTCAGAGGCGAGGATTCTTCAGGATGCCCAGCTTTCGACTTTTCTCCAGACACAACAATGAACAGGTGACTCGCTTCGGTTTCATGTATTGTCTCTCAACCTGGGTGGCTTGGCATGTGCTTCCTGTCTCTTTGGGCCAGTAGCACAACATACAAAAATAAAATAAACTTTAAATTAATTCTGCTAAGAGCTTTGAGTAAAGTGTGTAATGCCTAATTGAATGTGTTTGTTTTCCCAGGACGGTGTGTTCAGAATGAGTCTGTCTCCTGATGGTACAGTGCTGGCTGTAATCCACTTCTCTGGGAGTCTCAGTCTGTGGGATATTCCATCATTCAAACTGAGGGGCTGGTGGAAACAAGAAGAACAAGTAATAAAATCTCTGTGTGTGTGTGTGTGTGTGTGCGTTTTATCTTTTGTGGAAGATAAAACGAGATGTAAGACAGAATGTTAGCTTCAAGTCTTCGTTCACTTTCATTGTATGGGGAAAAAAAAAAGATTAAATGAAAGTGAATGGTGACTGAGGCTAACATACTGCGTAACATCTCCTTTTGTGTTCCACAGAAAAACATAAAGGTGAGTGAACGAAGAAAGCGATCTCTTTAATATTGCTCGCTAGGACACATGCAATGATGGATTATGGACTGGGCCAGTGGGGCTTTACTCAGTTTACACAATAATTGCTTTAGGAGGATTTAATCAAATTTGTTGTCATCTTGTTTCATTAATGATTGCCTTTTGTAAATTTGTGATATTATATCTCAAAATTTTGACTATTTTATATATTCAAGTTTTATTTCTCGTTACTTGGACCTTATTATCTTGCAATTGCGAAAAGGGGTCCTTTAAAGAAACTGGTTCCCAGGGACCTCGCATGATTAAAGTCTGTCTATAGGCATTGATGGAAATAATCACTTTCTCATTATAAGTGATCATTTGAATAATTCTTTTGCAAGAATATTTGTTTGTACTTCCCCTGTCTGTGTTTGTGCATCATTTCCCTCTTCATACCAGACGAAGTTCAGAGGGATAGTTCTCAAAAAAATGAAAATTCTCTCATTTACTCACCCCCATGCCATCCTATATGTGTATGGCATTCTTTCTTTTACTGAACACAAAGATTTTTAAAAGAATATTACAGCAATGTTGGTCCATACCATGCAAGTGAGTGGTGATCTGACCTTTCACTCCAGTGCTTAAATACATGTCTTCAGAATGAATATGATAGGTGTGGATTTAGAACAGATCAACATTTAAGTCCTTTTAACTGTAAATTCTCCTCCTTGCCCAGTATGTGGCAATATGCACGAAGAATGTGAATTGTTTTTTAGACCTTCAAATTTCTGGCCACCATTCACTTGCATTGTATGAACCTACAGAGCTGAGATATTTTTCAAAAAACCTTTGTTTGGGTTCTGCAGAAATAAGAAAGTCATACACATCTGGGATGGCATGAGGGAGAGTAAATGATGAGAGAATTTTCATTTTTGGGTGAACTATCGCTTTCAGCTTTCATGCTGCATTATTACACTGATTTTCCCACCACTTTGAGTTCTGTAACTTGAGGGAAAAATAAAACAACCCCAGCTATTCTTTTTTTACACTTTCTCACTCTGTCTTTCATTTAGCCGGCATTCGATGAGATCAACCCCGCATGGAAGACTTCGCTGGAGAAAAGAAAGAAGATAAAAGGTAGCTGGACCCTCAGCCTCAGATGTGTCCCCACTCCCACACTTACCTTGTGTCCTTAATTATGTAGGAGTTCAGGCAGAAGCGGTGGGAGGGAGAAGAATGTTTTAATAAAGCTCTGTGTGTCGTGTCTTTCTGGAGCGGCATTAAATTCTGACATTGACGTTTTGATTGTGGGTTTAGATCACACGTTTTCATAAAGCTTGTCTATCTGCCTGCCCTCACATCATGCTTCTCTGTTTCTTCTTTGAAATGTATGTTTCTGAACCACATAGCCACGGAACGATAGTTTTTAAATGCATGAGCGTTTGTGAAATGTTTTATGTTCAGATGTTTCTCTCTCTCTCTCTCTCAGTTTCAATTTCAATGTGCTTTATTGACATGACAAACATGTGTACAACGGTTTTGCCAAAGCATTTGCTGCGTAGCTGCATACAGATGCAGTACTGCATAACAAAAATAGTGCAAATCAACATACCTAAATTAAGAAAAAAAAGAGTCTATATATACAGTGTTGACAAAGAGAGTTTATAAGGGTGAAAGGATAAAATGAGGTTTGAAATTAAGGTAAAAAAAGAAAATATAAATAATATTTAATGTGTTTATTTAATAATAGAAAAAACAATAAAAAATTATAAAAAAGAGCCATAGTAAAATTGTACACAAGTTTAGTGATGGAGACACAGACTCATAGCAGATCACTCATTGTTCCTCATATTTTCTCACTGTCTCATGTTTTCTCTCTCCAGATAAGGAGCAGTATCATTCTCTGCTTGATGTTAGCTGGTGGAGTGAGACTGCACTCATTTTAGCCCGCTGTTCTGGAGCCCTCACCGTTTCTTCCGTCCGCACGCTCAAAAACTTGCTCGGAAAGTCCTGCGAGTGGTTTGAACCTTCACTGCGAGTCACCCCAGCCCATGATGGGGGCTTCCTCAGTCTGGAGGTGTGTGTTTGTACTGAGGTTGTCTATAATGCCTAGAGAGATCTATCCGTTAGCATTCCCATTCATTTCAATGGCAAATTTCCGGGAATCTTTGCTCATTGGCTCCGTCCTATCAACAAGTTTATTTTGAGCTGTAAATACCATGTGACTAATCACTCTGGAGCCGCAGAAAAATTAAGTCATTGCAATGCCGATTGGCTAATAACACCACAAGAATGCACACAGTCCCAGGTCCTTTACTAGTAACTGTCCTGAACTGTGATGTGAAACTAAGCTGACAAACACATATTAGTGCACTGGCAAAGCATCTACTATAATAGAATAAAATATTTATGGTTCACACACAAATAATTTTTGTCAGAGTACATTGCTTCTTTTGAATGTCTGTCAATAGGGAAATATTATGCATTATGTTATAGTCTGTTATGGCATTTACCAGCAGGGCTATGCTAACCAGACAAACCTTAACCCCTTGGTCCAAATGGTTTCTCAGAAAGAGTTAAAGGAAAGGGAATTGTGACTGCACACTTCTCCCTCCAGCAGATTGTCTTTAATTTGTATCTGCTGATGGCTATAATTACTCTCGTCATTCAAAAACTCCCTCTATCTGCAGGCCATCATCATAAAAGTGCTTTACCGCTCCTCATTCTCAGAACCCCCCTCCCACATCTTTCATCTCTACTTCATTGTATTGGTTTTTTTTACACAGTCCACTCATGTACAACTCTTTGTTGGGGAATATAGAGGGATGAGAAAAGTAGGTGAGAGAAGAAGAGAGAGATTGTTTTTTATTCTGGCTGTATGTTCGGTTGACAGTTTTGGCACTCCTTAGGGTGCTGTGGAAATGGCAGAACATGTTTTGAAGTGTGATAAATGTAAATGTGAATGAGCTATTTGACACTTAAGGCGATTAACTCATGAATATTAATTTGATTGTGCTGACGTTGCTTGTAACCTTCTTAGGGTGTCAATTTACACAGCCTAATTCATATTCATGAGCCAAGCCATATATTCGTGAATTTATGTTCAGTGCAAATTGTTTTGAGTTGAATGGCCTTGTGGACTTAACACGCTGACTTGTCGTTAAGATACAATATCAGACAAGCTTTACATTGAAATAAAGATTTTTACACAACCTTTTACTATTGTAATAAATATAAAAAAATACCAATATCAACAAATACAGCATTTAGTGTCTGCAGCTGAATCACAGCCGTGCTGATATTCATTAGAACTAGGGATGCAAGCATTTAACATTGCATATAGCATTTTCTTAATCGACAATCGTTAACGTGTATGAATGATAATTGATTAATCATTAATGAATCATTTACTAAACAATAATACATTGTAAGTGATGTACAGCTTTAAACTGAATAAAAAAATACAAGATGCATATTTTTCTTCAATAAAAACTTTTTTTGACTGACCAACCGTTCTTATATACATTTTAAAACGTCAACATTGGAGAAATATTTGGTACTGTAGAAGAAACATGAAAACATGAAACAGCCACCAAAGTATGTGCATGTAGCATGTATAATTTAAATAAATACACTTAATAAATGCAGGTATTTGTGTTTTTCTGTTAATATATTTGAGTTTAGTGTATTTTTAATACATTAAGGCAGTGTTTTGTATGAATTTGTCAGTTGTTTAATTTACTGTTAATATGTTACTGTTATTAATAACTTGTATACATACAGATTCGAGGTCACATTGTAGATCATGGGATATTTCAGACCTTACTTTTTTCAAATGTTTAGCCACAACACATAACAATATCGGTGTTAACTTGATTTTAGTGTGATAAAATTGCTAACTAACCTTTTCTATGTAAAGTTACAACTTTGTTGCCATTACAGTGTAATGTCCTAAAACCCTAAAACGACTGTAAAAATTACGATTTACACAACTTTACTACTCAAATAGTATAACAGTACAATTAATGAAAGTGCTTTTATTAAATTATAAGCATCTGATTTCTTACTTTAAACCCTCCAAAATGGGCCCCACCATTCACTTCCACTGTAAGAGCGTCACTGTAATCTCGATTTTTGCTTTTGTTTTTAAAGAAAAGGATGGTCAAATTTAATTTTTTTGATAATCAATATTATGCCATTAATGCTGTCAAATGAGCTTAACTTGTATTGAACCAGGAATATTCCTTCAAGACATGTTTTAGAATCGGTCAAAAGCAGCCATTTATGCAGGCTAAAAAAAAAGTGGCATGATGCCCCTCTCTGGTTCCAGATTCAGATACAGAAGTCAATAATCAAAATTGTCTAAACACATCTGTCTTCATTTGTGATTATCCTTGAGCCAGCCAACCGGATCTTAATCTATCTTTTTCTCTTTCTGTCTCTCTCTTCTCTCAGTGTGAGATAAAGCTGGCCCACAAACGCTCTCGTCTGGAAAGCAATATGCCGGGTGAAGAGGATGATGGAGAGGAGGATTCCGACTCTGATGAAGAGTCCTTGGCAAAGGCGCGGTATTTGAGCTACGTAAAGCATGGCCTGTACTATGTGACGGAGATGGAACGCTTCGCCCCTCCCCGAAAACGTCCTCGGACCGTCATCAAAAACTATCGTCTGGTCAGCCTGAGGTCCACTACACCAGAGGAACTGTACCAGAGGAAGGTGGGTTAGACCAAATGCACACTACAAGACAGATGGTCGGTTCCTATAACAACCAGAGTGAGGAAGTGCAGAATGACATCAGAAGTTGAATGTTGGGGGAAACAAGTCTTTGAAACATTGTAGATGTCAACCTGACCCACAAAGCATAACAAAACAGCATTTAGAGAGACACCTCTTCCTGATTGATTCACTTTATTGCTGTAATATTAAAAAGCGATAACAGTTCTCTGGTTCTTTCATAGACCATTAATAAGACTAAGAGCTTTCGGTAGAAGGTAACCTTGTGTGTGTGTATTGACAGATTGATAATGAGGAGTATGGAGAGGCGCTTTCCCTGGCTCATGCATATGGTCTGGATTCTGATCTCGTCTTCCAGAGACAGTGGAGAAAATCTACAGTCAGCATCGCTTCCATTCAGGACTACTTGGTAAGAGTGGGTAACCACAACATTTGCAACCTGTAACAAGGGCATACTAAACTTTTTGTTCTTCTTGCTGCTTCAGAGTTTCTAAATCCCAGAAGACAATTAGCATTTTTCGAGTCATAGCTTCCTCAAAGCAGTATATTTATGAATTCAATAAGGTCTGTGGTTAACATTACTTGAAGACACTTTCACATTTTGTTGTACAACATAATTACACATAGTCATAACTCAGATATAAATATAAAAACCATTGTGTGCATTTAAATGTTGCCAACAAGTTGCTACAACAGTTATATTACACGCCATTTGTCAAGCACGTATGATGAAGTTAAAGAATGATTTGTAAATCATGTTGTAATGTAGAACAAAATGTAAAGGTCTTGTCAAGTAATGCTAACTGATTAGCATGCTAGGCTAATGTTGCAAAAAGATTATGCATTATGTTCAAGTAGCCTAAAAAGAGCCTAGCATGCTAAGCTATTTTAAGAGCTTATTTTACTCCAAAAATTTGAAAACCTCTTTTCTAAATAAATCATGTTAGAAATTTCCAAGGGAACCCATACGAATAAACATTTTGGGTTGGCCTACAAGTTGACATCATGACTAAAGCTCTCTATTGCTTTTTTGATGTTCCTTTTAATTTGAGACCAACCAGATTAGATTTAATCTGGGATCAACCATGTGAAATCTGTTGGGAATGTTCGGTCTGATGCAAAAAAAAAAAGCTTATATCTTACTGTACAGGTGTGAATCTGCACTGGAATCCCAATTTGATTATGATTCAAAGGGTAACGATTCGATTACAAAACAATTCTCAATGCAAATTTCATCCAAGTTTTTTTTTTGCTTTAAACTCAGTATTAAATAGTATTAAATTATTAATTTAGTATTAATCAATCTGTAGCTTATAACTATCCACATTTTTCCTGAGCTACCACTGGTCTGCTCCATGACGATTCTAGTTGCCTATTTCTGGTCTCCAGATGCACTTCTAAAACTATCAAAAGGAGTGATCCAGACAGAGAACAACAACCATTACATTTTTTGGGGGTAAAAATAAATTTGTGCGGTAGTTGGCTGTCATAACATCTCATAGTTGATGATATCAGCGTAACTAACCTCGGACCATTGCTTTATGACATCTACACACTCAGCTGAGGCACTGTCAATAAAAAATCATTCGTATTGATTATACAGCCACATGTTTTTTGCCAGTTTTATATAAATGTAATACCTTAAACATTACATTACCACTAAGAATATACTCCAATGCGAGTGATAACACTAGAGACCGTAAATTGAAAACAGTTGAATCGTGGAACTGTTTAGGGAAAAGGTGGATAACTACAACTATTGGTTGCTGGTCCAGAGAGTGCAACAGGTGAAAAGGGCATTGGGAGGTAGGAGACCAAAAATAATGAGAAAATTTAAACAATACCCACATTTCACCACGGTTTCATAATTATTTTCAGCTGTTTTTTTTTTTCTTTCTGTGCAAATTAGTGCAATAACGGGTAAGCTCTACAATTTTTGTGTGCTTGAGTTTGTGAATGGGGTGGCACGGTGGTTAAGTAAGGTGAATTGGAGACTGCGTCAGGAAGGTCATCTGGCATAAAATCTGTACCATGTCAAAAAAGTGGATCGCCGATATTCCGCTGTGGCGACCCCTAATGGGAGCAGCCGAAAGAAGAAGCAGAGTTTCAGTTGAATACGATCATCGTGTGACTGATGCATCCAGTCAGTGATCAGTTCTGTAGTGTGCGCTTGGCTTTAGTATATGCACATCTGACCATTTTTATTCTAGCATAATGTTTGACAATCGATTCAGAATCGTTGGAGAAATAATTGCGATGCATTGAAGAATGCATTTCCAAGCTAAAAAAAATGAACAAAATTTTAGGGTGACAGAAGCCTGTAGCTTCATTGCCAGGCAGCTTTTTGTTCTTTGTGCACAGGGGTTTGTAGGGGTGTAAACTTTAAACTTGTGCTTAGTCTGAATAGGCCTTAAGTCTCTCTTTTTTCTTTTCACAGAGTAAGATAAAGAAGAGATCATGGGTGCTGCATGAGTGTGTGGAGAGAGTTCCAGAGAACGTGGATGCGGCCAAAGAACTTCTGCAGTACGGCTTGAAAGGAACAGATCTCGAGGCCTTGATCGCCATCAGTAATGGAGAAGACGGGGGCAGGTGTGTAACACACAAACCTACACAGCTCTTCCGATCTTCTCTTTTGCAATGTGTTAGGGTGCTTACACACTAGAGAAAGCTCTGACTGAGCGTTTGATGGATTTATGTTGAGGGTGTGGTTATTAAGATTTATGTTGAGGGTGTGGAAAGAACCATTAAAGATTTTTAATACAAGCAAGCATACAGCAAATCATTCTCATTGGTCAACAAATGCCTATGTCAGAATGCGTTTTGGTTTACTTCTAGTTGCATGTCCAAGCTTAGGGGCTTTGTAGGGGAACAGGGCATTTGTGTGCCCTTAACCAGTATGTTCTGTCCCTAGGTTCATCTTGCCAGGTGATGTTGATCTGGATGATGATCCATATGAAGACTTTCTGTCTATAGAGGAAGAGATGGAGCAAAGAAAAGAGAGGGAGGTGAAGAAGAGACAGGAGCTCCTCAAAAAAGTGGATTTTAGCAAGTATGTTTTCTCGCATACACAGACATTTAAAAGTGGCAGATTTTTTCAGAAAGCTTACCAGCAGGAGCACACAGAATTTGCATGCATCGAACGTTTTCAGCAGAATGTGATCGCCCATCATTAAAAGATTTACATATTACATACAAATATTTTGCTAATTTGATTAAGCTTTCAGCTACCAATAAGAGCGTAGTATTTCGGCATGATTTAATAGTATTATTATTTAATATTATAAAATATTAAACATATTTAAATACATTTTGCAGAATTACAAATTCAGCACAGTAAATGTGAAATAAGTCTACATGTTCCATCTAAGCCTGCTCAGAGCGATCTTGGAGACAAAGTAGAGAATGAGAGAGAGACAGGCAAATAGAACGTAGAGGAAAAGGTAGAGGATAAAATTAAAGCCGTTAGAGCATAGATTTATTTCTAATCTGCATAAAGTAATTTATGCCTCTGTTGTGCTTTGCCCAAGAGGCCCTAATGAAAAAGCCATCCATGAGCACAAATTATGAACGCTCACACACACTGTAACGAAAGGGGAGGGAGGGCGATATAGACAAAAAACATTGCAGATTGGAAAACATTTGCTGTAAACACTGCACTTATCAAAATACTCTTGTTTATATACACACACACACACACACACACACACACACACACACACTAAATTACCTAATTTTTCACAACGTAACTCTGCTAAACATACACATACTCCTCATGCATATCATACAGAACTGTATCTAATTTGCCCTCAATTACGGTGTGTCTAAACCCGTTAGCTGTCTGACATCATTGTGTGTTTGTGTGTTTACTCCCCAGGCTGTTTGTTTGTATGCAGTCAGCATATATAATGCGTGTGCTGCTGTGTCCATTTATGTGTGTCTGGATGCATGTATGACACATGTTGTCCTACTCATGCAAAGGAGAAAAACTAATTGAAGGAGAAAGAAAAAAGGTGAAAGTTGTGATTGAGGGCAGGGATGCCAGGGAAAAAAAGAACAAATAAACAGGGATAGAAGGAAAATTGAAACAAAAGCATTTAGGGAGAAAGGAAAAGGCGAAGAAGATGATGATGGAAGAAGATAAAGAGGGACAGAGATGGAGAGACAGACAGTGAGAAGGAATTAGAAGCTCTAATGGTGTGTGGTGCAATTTCTCCTTACATTCTGCTGTGGAAAGGCGACGACAAAGTCATCATTCTGTTAATTTCTTTTTAACTACACCGCCATTATAGCAATGGGGCAATATCGATCAGACTGCTGGTTTTAGCTAAAGTTGTGTGTGTGTGTGTGAGAGAGAGAGAGAGAGAGAGGGAGTGATACCAGGTTCAGTGAGCTGTCTCTCTTTCACTATCACAGTAACACTGCATATTTTGATAGCTAGTCACCTTAAAAATGTCTGTCTGTCACTCATGCTTCACTCTCACACAGATATTCTCACAGGTGAAAATAACAGTGCCTGCTATTAAATTCAGCTGCACTTGCTTAACGTACTCCAGCGTGACTCCATTCAAACTTAGTTTTGGAGATAATTTTAGCCTTGGTGTGTAATATTGTTGATGTAAAATACTTTCTTTTATCCCAGTTTTACCCATTTGCAGAGAGACAACTACTTTATATGTAAGCCATTTGCTAGATTTAACGGAGAATTTAAAAACATTGCTCTGTTTTTTGAGCAGTCTGACATGTCAACTGCTGGCTCAACCAATGGAGTGAGTGTGTGGCTTTATCCAAACAAAGGAGGGTGGGGTGGTGTGGAAGTTGCTGTAGTACTGTTTGGGGAAACCTCTTTCGAGCAATCATGATTTTTGCAAGAAATAAAAAAAAGAGACTTGCTTACTGCATTGTTTATTGCGCAATTTGCTAACTGCATTGTAATTGGTCTTATATGTTTTCACATGGATCTATTTATCACTCTGTATTGCATATTAGTCAAAAGTCCCTTTCTCTTGCCCTCTCTTCTTCTATCCAAATTTGTGCTGTCTAGCCATTTCTAGCTCTGGGTTGACTATTTGCACTGTAAATAGAACCTGCCTAACAGAGCGATTATTTGCAGTCTAATAGTCTGGTGGAAACACAACAAATGTAACAAAAACAGCACCCCTAGTGTTGCTGCAGTGGTGTGCTGTGTAATGATGGTGTGCAATTGCCTGGGTTCATTTCTGCCTTTTCCATATTTCCCCATCCGGTTTCCTGTCTCCACAATTAATATTTCCTTTAACACTAATTATAATAATGAATACAAAAAAATATAAAGCTTCATTTCATTGCAGTGATTTGGTCACCGTTATGGTCGGGATTTGAGACAAAAGTTTGATTGGGGTAATATTGACCATGGTTTTACTATAGTAATATTGTAGTAACCATATTCTTTGGTGGAATCCATAGTTTTATTTCGTTTAACCATGGTATCACTACAAAAATATGGTGTTAATATAATAACCATGTTTATTTTTTTATGGTTACTATGATATAACTATAAAATAGCTTGATGATAGGATGGTTACTGTGGTAAAGCCATGGTTACTTTTTGTAAGGGTAGGGTGTCTGTGGGACTCTGAATTAACACTATAAACACACCGCAATGATGCCCCTATAATGTATATTAGTAGTTAATTAGGAATGCAAATAGTATCTGCCACTATTTTCACCAGGGTGCAAATAGCAACTTACCCTATTAGTGTAAATAGCATCTATCACTATTCATATTTAGTGCGAATAGCCTCTGCCAAAAAGAAAAGAAATGAACTTGGCTCTTTTGCTGCCTTGCAGGTACTGATATTCCTTTAGGAAATGCAGATTTATTTAGTCAAGTCAAGTCATTTTTATTAGTAAAGTGCTTTTCACAATAGACATCGCTTCAATGCCGCTGTACTAGAAATTGTGCTATAACCGAAAATAAAGCTGTAATGTCTTAGACATCATTTTGCTATTTGATAAAAATACATTTTGTAGATTGTGCCTTAATAAGAGAATAATATTTGTATTTAGACCCCCAGTGAGCAAGCCAAAGGCGACCATGGCAAGGAACCAAAAACTCCATAATATGTTGGTTAATGGAGAAAAATAACCTCTGGAGAATCAAAGCTCACTTTGTGGGCCAGTAACCTACTGGCTAAACAGCATGAATAGAATGCCAAAGGAATGATGTCCAATTCTATCCAGTGCCCTTTTTCATAGCATCAATGGAGGATAGGCCACTCAAGCACATATTTGTTTTTTTTTTAACCATCAGTCGAAGATCCCTTTCGTGTGCCTCATGCCAGAGCTCGTCTTTGAAACATATTTTATTGGATTGTAGTATTCTTCTCTGAATGTTTTTTTTTATTTTTTTCTGCTGATACCTTTGAAAATGTTACAAAGTCAGTCCAGAATTAGTTTGAGTTTTTATTAAAAAGAATAATCTTAAATAGCTTGTTATCTTAAATATCAATGAAATATCTGAGCACTACATTTTATCTGGCATGAAATTAATAGTCAGTATCTTTTCTCTTTTAGATACCAGTCAGCTATACGTAACATAACTTTTCACATCTGTATAACATCCTTAACTGAAAAGAGTTTTGTCAACTTTGATCATGTCAGTAGTTATTGTGATGCGTTTCTCCAGTATAAAGATGTGTGACCTTCAGCGTGTTGGTTGTTTAGTGAACTGACAGCAGCATGCCAATGCTGTGTGCTGTTGCAGAGCTAAATGCTGCTTTTACAGTCAGGCCATCTATAAACCCTTGACACAGCATTAAATCCTGCTTCAGTTTCATTAAAATCAGTAAGCCTGAAATGGAATTGCCCTAGAATGTGTGGATGCTGGCAAGAGATGTCCATGAGAAAAATGGCAAAAGGTGCGTGTGTGTGTGTGTGTGTTTTATATAGTAAGTGATCATGGGTTTGTGTTTATTTGTGGACTTCTTCTATCATGTTTATACTGCAACAACATCCTGCCATTCAATATTCTCCCCAAGTCCAATGAACGCAGTCTTATTTATTTGTGTGTGTGTTTGTTCTCATTCGCATACAATGGGATACTCAGGTTTCCGCAGTAATGCAGGGAAAATGAGATGAGATTGTAATTGCCTTCTGTGGATTCTCATGCTGACTGATCCACACGCGCTCACACACACACACGCTCACATGGGCATCCAGGCAATCAGGCAGCGGTCATCTCACATTAGCCTGTCTTTGATGACCTAATCTTGGTCCATAATGGCTCACTACCGTTTCACTACTGCTCTCCCTCTATTTTGCCCCCTTTTTAGGTTTTCCCTCCAATTTACAATCATCTTTCTCCCCCGTTCCTCTGCATTTTCTTGCAAACATTATTTCTGAAGGCCTCAGTGTACCTGTGTTTACGTGTGTGCACATCTGTCAAATCTCCCATCTCATCCCCCTGAGTGTGTGAAGCTTTATTTCATTACACCATTTTCATGGATATTAGTAGCAGCTCTCTGAAGTAGATGCATTCTGATAAGCTCCAGATAAGAAAACTGTGTGTGTTTAATCCTTTGTTGATTTCTTGTTCTTCCAGGCTGACTCTAGAGCAGAGGGAGCTCTGCAGGAGTAGATTGAAGCTTCTGTGCTATCTGGACCGCTTGGCTACTTATGAGGTAACACTCTCAAATCAGTTAAATCCACAACATAAGCATAATATTACTACTTCCATCTGCACAGACAATGAGTGCATTTACATGCATGTTCTTACACCGATTATGCTTAAAGCAGCAGTGTGTAATCTCTGCACCACCAAATGTAACTTTGGAGAAAAAGGGTAAAAGCTTTTATATACCTTCTATGTCTTTCATTGGTTGATCAAACAGATAGTCCCGCCCCCAACTCACATCATTGGTTGAATCGTTGTTGTGTCAGCCTGGACGTGTAGCTCAAAACAAAATGGAGCAATATTAATAGTGCCACAAAGACAGTTTCTGCCCAATAAGCTGCTCATAAATCTCACTTTGGTTGTGTTGCATCATATACACAGCATTTTAAGGTCGCAGTGTCAAATTAAACGTAGTTTGAAACAGAAAACACCTTCTTGAGGTCCCTGCATTAGGAGATGCACTCCATTCAGGTTTGTTTGAACGCAAGAATTATTATCTTGTACTGTCTCTATAGTTAAGCAAGCCTGAGTGTGGTTTGTTGTCTGTACAGGTGCATCTTCTGAGTTTGGTTTGAAAGCTTTTGGTTTAAAAGAGACATGGAAAACAGAATTTGTCTTTCATTTCCTTTCTATGTAGATGTCTAATGTTTACAATGCAAAGCTCCCTCCCCAGTCTACCTAGACCATTTGAAAGTCAGATGAAAACTAGACTGCAAAAACAGCTTGTTCAGAAATCGTCATGTTTAAACATCACAGCCATGAGCACATTAACCACCCTAATTTACATATTAACCTCCCTATACAACCCTAATTTACATATCAACACCTGTTCAGTATTCAGCCGTTTTCAATCATTCAAAGCCCCACATGAACAACAATGTGATTTATGCTGGTACATGGAGATTGGCCAATCATAACAGAGGCCATTAAATACAGTATTGTCTAAGGGCCTTAGAGGTACAGTAGCAAAACAGTAAATGCAAAACTACAAGCGTTTTTGTTGCAGGAAATTGAAACTAAAATTAAATGTTGATTTCAGTTTTCAGTTGCTTATTCTCCAAAGGAAAGTTACTGTGGTCAATTTCTCCTATCCTATCTCAACTTAAAGGAATGTTCCGGGTTCAATACAAGTTAACCTTAATTGACAGCATTTGTGGCATAATATTGTGGCATAATATTGATTACCACAAAAAATTATTTTGACTCCTCACTTTAAAAAATTGGCCCCCACTCACTTCCATTGTAAGCTCCTCACTATAACCCAGATATTTGCTTTTTTTAAGAAAATGTTCAATTTGCAATTTTTGAATGTTAAAATACTCACTTTTTCAAAGTAGAGCCACAACACAATATGTGTGTTAATGTGATTTGTCTGTGATAAAACCACTTACTAACCTTTTCTGTGTGAAGTTATAGCCAATTTTACATCTTCGTTGCCATGACAATGTAATGTCAACAAACCTTAAAATGACAAGTTAAACAACTTTACAGCTCAAGTAATATATGATTTCTAACAGAAGAATTAATCTAAGTGATGTTATAATATTATAAGCTTCACATTTCTGCCTTTTAAACCCTCCAATAATTGGCCCATTCACTTCCATTGTAAGTGCCTCCCTATAACCTTGAAGAAAAGTTGAAACGAGTAAAAATGTTTTTTTTGTGGTAATCAACATTATGCCAGTAATGCTGTTGATTGAGCTTAACTTGTTTTGAACCTGGAATATTCCTTTCATTTTCAGATGCAACTCTAAGTAATTAAGTAGTTGATTTCCCTGAAAGGTGTAAACACTGTGCCTCTGTGGTGCTACAGTATTGGCTCTTTTTGTTAGTGCATACTTGCTAGCTGCAAAAAAGCAACATTGGCTCAACTAATGCATCAGTTTTAGATGGGACTATTTGTTTGATAGTGGAGTGTTCGGGAGACCTGTTTGAAAACAATCCTTGTTTTTGCTATTCCGTGTAATGTCAATAAATGACATGTTTCATCTTTAAATAATCTTTTTAAAGTCTTTCAGCTCATTGTTTTATTTTTAAAGTCATGAGCAGGAGTGTATCATCCTTTCATCCTACCGCACTGTTAATGTCCTACTCCTGTTGTGATAGATGGCCTTTGTCAGGGTCTTCATGTGTAATTGATTTCTAAGGGAATAGTCCTGAATGTAACCAGACCTGAGAGACATTAGACGCTCACATGCACACACATCTACGCACCGGCCCTGTAGACTTAAAGGGCGTAATTGTAAATGTCAAAGCAATAAATGTCAACAGTGTGGACTGGGAGAATTTACCTCAGGCACACAAGCGTGAGACCCTCAACTGAACTTTCATGTTTGTTTTGTTCTCTTTTTCGTTCACTTCTTCTCTCATCACATTTTCTGCAGGAAATTCTAGGCGGACCTCATGCGGCAGAGCAGAGATTTGATGCCGAATTTTTCAAGAAGTTCCGCAATCAGAATATTGTTCTGTCAGCAAGAAATTACGCCAGGGTAAATCTCTCTCCCTTTGTTCTCTGACCGTGTGAGTGTCTGTAACAGGGTCCTGTGGTGTGAATTATAGTCACTATTTCACACTTTTCTTGATAAGTGTGTGCGCTCTTGCTAGCGTTTGCCGTAAAATATGGATTCCCCTCATATTCTGAGAGTATTTTTAAGTGTAGATGTTTGAAATATGGTTACCTGCACACTGCAAAGGCTTCAAGGGGTTTGTAATGTGGAAAATATTGCCGCAGAGCATAAAGCTGTCTGTAGTTAGTTCAGTCTCATAAATCGTCTATTAATTATTTATCTCTATCAATCTTTTGCTCTCTCATTGTTTTATTTCTCTCTCAGGAGAGTAACGTGCAGGCTTTGGACATTCTCTTCACTTATCACAGCTCAGAGTTGCTCCAGCACCGACTTGCCATCCTTTACAATTTCCCAGAAACCACCTCTCCTCACGAGTACACCGACCTTCTGCCTAAGGCTGGGTAAGAATTACTGATTAGAGGATACCAATCTCCCAAGAACAGTATAAACAAAACCCGCATAAATCTTTTTGAAACAGCTAAATGGGAAATGATAGCTAAATGGGAAATTTAGACGATGGGTCCACTGGAAGAAGTTATTAGGTATTGTCTGTGAAACCAAATCAGTTAAAGGTGGTAGTTTAAAGCAGGTTGCTTATGTAAATGAGACATTTTACTGTGCAATTATGCATTTTAAACTTGGAGACCTTAAGCTTATGAAGTAATTGAGGTTACCTCCTGGCTTTGTGCCAGAAACACTGAATATGAACACTTACCACCTAACTGAAGCAGTTTATATAGAGAATACAGGGGGCAATTGTAGCATATTACCCTTCAGAACTCACAGACTACTACAAATCTACAACATATTTGGTATAAAAAAAGAGTAATACATTTATATGTGGCAAAAGTAACTACACCATTAAGAAACTTAAAATGAGATCATACTGTAAATTTAATTGTAAATGTGGTTGGGGGCAATTGTAATATTAAATTAAATGCTACAATAAAAATTTAATTATATTAGCCACTGTATCTGAAATTCAACCACAAACAAAGTAAAAATTAAAGATGCCCAGGGTCCCTGCTCATCTGCGTGAACGTGCCTTAGGCATGCTGCATGGAGGGATGAGGACTGCAGATGTGGCTAGGGCAATAAATTGCAATGTCTGTACTATGAGATGCCCAAGACTGCACTACAGGGAGATAGGAAGGACAGCTGACTGTCCTCGCAGTGGCAGACCACGTGTAACAACACCTGCACAGGATCGGTACATCCGAATATCACACCTGCAAGACAGGTACAGGATGGCAACAAAAACTGCCCAAGTTACACCAGGAACACACAATCCCTCCATCTGTGCTCAGTCTGTCTGCAATATGCTGAGAGAGGCTGGATTGAGGGCTTGTAGGCCTGTTGTAAGGCAGGTCCTTACCAGATATCACCAGCAACAATGTCGCATATGGGCACAAACCCACCTTCGCTGGACCAGACAGGACTGGCAAAAAGTGCTCTATACTGATGAGTCGCGGTTTTGTCTCACCAGGGGTGAAGGTCGGACTTGCGTTTATCGTTGAAGGAATGAGCGTTACACCGAGGCCTGTACTCTGGAGGAGGATCTGTTTGGAGTTGGAGGGTCTGTCATGGTCTGGGGTGGTGTGTCACAGCATCATCGGACTGAGTCAAGTCAAGTGGTTTTTATTGTCGTTTCAACCATATACAGTTAGTACAGTACACAGCGAAACGAGACAATGTTCCTCCAGGACCATGGTGCTACATAAAACAACATAGGACAAACCCAGAACCACATGAGACTACACAGACTAAATAACATACCTATATAAATTGCACGTGCAAACGTGTGCAAAAAGTACGGAACAGTACAATAAATGACTAACAATGAACAGGACAATAGACACAGTAAGAGACAGTGCAGCGCTGACCAGTACACAGTAGTGCAAAAGATGACAGTTTCTAAAAATGCCAAATGTAAACATAACATACTATGGGATAGTGTTCTATGCACAGCAGTTATTGAGGTAGCAGCCAGTTATAAAAATGACAAAATTAAAGTGCATCTCAGGACGTGTGTGTGTCTCTGAGTATTGAGGAGTCTGATGGCTCGGGGGAAGAAGCTGTTACACAGTCTGGCCGTGAGGGACCGAATGCTTCGGTACCTCTTGCCAGACGGCAGGAGGGTGAAGAGTATGTGTGAGGGGTGTGTGGGGTCGTCCACAATGCTGGTTGCGTTGTGGATGCAGTGTTTTTTGTAAATGTCTTTGATGGAGGGAAGAGAGTCCACGGTGATCTCCTCAGCTGTCCTCCCTATCCTCTGCAGGGCTTTGCAGTCCGAAACGGTCCCTCTATAGAATGTAGTGAGGATGGGGGGTGGGAGATGTGCTTTCTCAGCCTTCGAAGAAAGCAGAGACGCTGCTGGGCTTTCTTGGTAATAGAGCTGGTGTTGAGGGACCAGGAATTTGGTGCTCTTGACGATCTCCACAGAGGAGCCGTCAGTGTTCAGCGGAGAGTGGTCACTCTGTGCTCTCCTAAAATCAACAACCATCTCTTTTGTTTTGTCGACATTCAGAGACAGGTTGTTGGCTCTACACCAGTCCTTTAACCGCTGCACCTCCTCTCTGTATGCTGACTCATCGTTCTTGCTGATGAGACCCACCACGGTCGTGTCATCGGCGAACTTGATGTGATTCGAGCTATGCATTGCTGCACATTTGTGAGTCAGCAGAGTGAACAGCAGTGGACTGAGCACACAGCCCTGGGGGGGTTGTTGTCATTGCAGGTAATCCCAATGCTGTGCATTACAGGGAAGACATCTGCCTCCCTCGTGTGGTACCCCTCCTGCAGGCTCATCCTGCCATGACCCTCCAGCATGACAATGGCACCAGCCATACTGCTCGTTCTGTGAGTGATTTCCTGAAAGACAAGAATGTAAGTGTTCTGACAATGCCAGCGAAGAGTCTGGATATCAATCCCATTGAGCACGTCTGGGACCTGTTGGATCGGAGGGTGAGGGCAAGGACCATTCCTCCCAGAAATGTCCAGGAACTTGCAAGTGCCTTGGTGGAAGAGTGGGGTAACATCTCACAGCAAGAACTAGCAAATCTGGTGCAGTCCATGAGGAGGAGATGAACTGCAGTACTTAATGCAGCTGGTGGCCACACCAGATACTGACTGTTACTTCTGATTTGGACTCTCCCTTTGTTCAGGGACACATTATTCCATTTCTGTTTCTTGTTATAACATTTATAATATAATAATTTGCATTCCTCAAAATTATTTTTTTTGGTCAAAACCTTCTCACAAAGTGAAATAATTACACCTTTTCTTGTGCACAGTGAGAACTGACTTTACTTGTGCTGAAGAAGTGTCATCACTCTAACTTATTTATGATGTAAGAAATATAGTGTGTTACATTTGCCCCGTCTCCCCTACATATACAGGCGATTTTACAGACGGAGTTTCTGCTCCTTCAAAAATGAAGACTTCTTGCTGTCCTTTGAGGGGAGGAGAGAGGCAGCCATGCAAGGTCATGAAAGTCAGAGACTACCTCTGAATAATGGGCACATCTGAGCATATTCTGAAAGACCTCAGATATTTGAGTTCACAAAAGATATCTGGAGACAGATATCTGGAGACAGCTGCTGAGATTGAATTACTGACCTCTCTGTTATACCAGCAACAACTCGAGGAACTTTTAGTGCCACAAGTACATCCTGAAACTTTGATGTTGATGTGTGGCTAAGGGATGTACAATACTCCATATTTTTCAAACTTGGCAAGTCGGTGGGTTGTCTGGATGACTAGTTGGTCTTAAAGCTGATGGGATTTTTTTTTTCAATCTTGAAATCCCAGCATAATAGTCAGAGACAACTGTAAGTCATTCATAGGTTGATTTCCCAAAGAGTGTAAATCTTTGGCTCAACTTGTGATATTAGACTTTTAGACTATTAGACATTGTTCATTTGAGGCTTCTTTGATTGAGCCTTCCTAAACGTAATGTTTGGACTTCGATTGAATGCAAAAATACAGCACTGTTTTCTGCACTTCAATTTGTTAATATCCTTTTTAGCGCTTTATTATCAGGCAGTAACATGATGACTCCATAATTAACGTATGCAGTCATGAAATCAGAGTCCCTCTCCTTGAAATCTGAACACATCTGGTCAAAAGAGACACTGATTACCAGGTGTAAATGCTGATAGTGCCTTCTATAAATGAAGCACACACATAGCAGGAGAGAGAGAGAGAGAGAGAGAGAGAGATTGAAGTCAAACTGACTAAGTTAAAATAGTTTTTATATAAATAAATGTGTAAATGACAAAACATTTCATTTAACGCTACGCCTGTTGATGACCAACATCTGCCATATTTGATTCTAGAGTTGCTTTTGAGCTGCAGCAGAAGTGAAGATTATCAGTGTATAACAAATAACATAACTTTTGTTCTGTTTGTCACACAATGCTACTGTAGGTTTCAGAATTTCAGACTTGGAATACAGCATATAAATCTTATGGATTGCTTTTATGTTGCTTTTATAGTGCCTTTTTGTCTTTTCAGAACTTAAGATCACAGTCACTATGAAATATTATTGTATGGAAAATATGTTGTATGGATTCTTTAAAATTCTAGGTAAAGGGACAGTTCATCCAAAAATTCTGTCATTATTCACTCACCCTCATATTTTTTCCAAACCCATGAGACTTTTTTGTTCCATGAGACACATAAGGTAATGTTAAACAAACATTTGCTTTCGTTGTTTTGGAAAAATAACTACTTCAACATTAATAACATGAGGATGAGTAAATGATGACACAACTTTCAATTCTGGGTTAACTATCCTTTTAAAACATCCATCTGCAAGTGAACAATACAGTAGACCATCCTGAACAAAGCATTTTGAGTTTGACAGTAATTGTGTAATATTGCTGAAGGTGGTTATTTTATTCCAAAAGCTGTGCTTTGATGCCTGTACTTTGAGTTTAGTATGCTGACAGTTCAACAGCTTCAGTTACTGTCAGTACACTAAAGGACAGCATGCTGTCGGCATACTAAAAACCCTTTCCGAGACATTGTGTCTCTTAATTCACCCCTTTTTAACCCTAACCTAACCCTAACTTAACCCTAACTTAAAGATGTCTCTGAACATTTATTTATTGCTGTTTTCCATCATATTAGGGCCGAAATAATACATTTTTGTTGTTTTCTTAAAATGAACTCAGCAAAAAAGAAATGTCCTCTCACTTTCAAATGCTTTTATTTTCATCAAATTTAACATATGTAAATATTTGTATGAACATTAAAATATTCAACAACTAAGACATAAACTGAACAGTTTCACAGATATTTGACTAACAGAAATGGAAAAATGTGTCCCTGAACAAAGAGGAAGTCCAAATCAAAAGTAACAGTCAGTATCTGGTGTGGCCACCAGCTGCATTAAGTACTGCAGTTCATCTCCTCCTCATCTGGACTGCACCAGATTTGCCAGTTCTTGCTGTGAGATGTTACCCCACTCTTCCATCAAGGCACTTGCAAGTTCCTGGACATTTCTGGGGGGGAATGGCCCTTGCCCTCACCCTCTGATCCAACAGGTCCCAGACCTGCTCAATGGGATTGAGATCCGGGCTCTTCGCTGGCCATGGCAGAACACTGACATTCCTGTCTTGTACGAAATCGTGCACAGAACGAGCAGTATGGCTGGTGGCATCTTTATG
The DNA here is from genome assembly GCF_025860055.1 of Xyrauchen texanus. Lineage (NCBI taxonomy): Eukaryota > Metazoa > Chordata > Actinopteri > Cypriniformes > Catostomidae > Xyrauchen > Xyrauchen texanus. Next base: position 29,129,750 of record NC_068305.1, on the reverse strand, counting down.
CTGGAGGATCATGTCAGGATGAGCCTGCAGGAACGGTACCACATGAGGGAGGAGGATGTCTTTCCTGTAATGTACAACATTGAGATTCCCTGCAATGACAACAAGCTCAGTCCGATGATGCTGTGACAAACTGCCCCAGACCATGATAGACGCCCCAAATCCAAATCGATCCCACTCCAGAGTACAGGCCTTGGTGTAATGCTCATTCCTTCGATGATAACCGCAAGTCCGACCATCACCCTTGGTGAGACAAAACGGCGACTCATCAGTGTAGAGCACTTTTTGCCAGTCCTGTCTGGTCCAGCATAGGTGAGTTTTTGCACATAGGTGCCATTGTTGCTGGTGATGTCAGGCCATCAAGCCCTCTCTCAGCCTATTGCGGACAGACTGAGCACAGATGGAGGGATCGTGTATTCCTGGTGTAACTCAGGCAGTTGTTGTTGCCATCCTGTACCTGTCCCACTGGTGTGATATTCGGATGTACCGATCCTGTGCAGGTGTTGTTAAACTTGGTCTGCGACTGCAAGGATGATCAGCTGTCCTCCTGTCTCCTTGTAGTGCTGTCTTTGGCGTCTCAAATTACAGACATTGCAATTTATTGCCCTGGGCACAGCTGCAGTCCTCATACCTCCATGCAGCATGCCTAACGCACATTAATGCAGATGAGCAGGGACCCTGGGCATCTTTCTTTTGGTGTTTTGCAGAGTCAGTAGAAAGGTCTCTTAGTGTCCTAAGTTTTTATAACTGTGAACTTATTTGCCTACCCTCTGTAAGCTGTTAGTGTCTTAACAACCGTTCCACAGGTGCATGTTCATTAATTGTTTGTGGCTCATTGATCAAGCATGAAAACATTGTTTAATCCCTTTACAATAAAGATCTGTAAAGTTATTTTATTAATACAGTGTCTTGTAAAGGGACATTTATTTTTTGCTGAGTTTATAGCTCATGAAATTAACTTTTGAAAAGATTGGAACATTTGCCTCCAGGTTATCTGCCTTCTCAACAAGTCCATTAGTGACTTGTTAGGTGTTATGACTAATGAACTAGTCGGCCGTTAGTCTTGCACCAACTGATCCATCCCAATCAAGTATTGGTGTGCTTTTGAGTTTTAGGACTGCTATTAGTGCCATTAGTTCACAATGGAGGAAATGTGGTTTCATTTTGAAAATCAGTTTAGCTTTAATTATCATGAGTAAATAATCTCAAGTGGCAGACAGCTTTACATAGCTTCCATATTATCACATTAATGATTTGTTATAATTAATTTCAGAGGCACTTTTAACAGACATCATAAAATAGACCTTAGTTTAGCTGTTATTTCCATTTGAAGTCACAGTCGAGTAATGAGAAATGAGATTTTGCAGATTGGAGAGTTTATACTGTGAATGTTGTTGCTGTGTCGAATATGAAGACATCCTAAGGGATTTGGAACTGATCCAACTCGTTGATGACATGCTCCCTAAAAGTGCACTGTCTCCTTTGACGCCCTCAGAACTCAGACATGAAAGACTGATGTAATTGCTCACTCTAAATATACACATGAAAAATATCAAAACAGAGGAAACCGGCAATAGCTTCTACACCTACGTACACACTTTAGTACTCTCTGCTTTCTCTTTCTAACATAAATTCTGTCGGGAAAAACACAGTGAGGAAAGATTCAGTGAGAATGTGGTTAAAGGATTAGTTTGCTTAAAATGTTTAGGTCTGTCATCATTTGCTTACCCTCAAGTCAATCCAAATGAATTTCTTTCTTACAAGGGAACACAAATGGTGAAATAATTGGTATTTTATTTTTCCTGCATTGTCAATGATTGTGAACTGAGGCTTTCATGTTTCAAAAAGGATGCAAAAGCACCATAAAAATATTGTAAAATTTGTCCAGTCGACACTGTATTCCAAGTCTTCTGAAGCCATTCAACAGACCAAAATTTAAGCTGTTATTCACTGATCATCTTCAAATCCAGTGAGTGAGCTGTGAACTGCTGTGACTTGAACAAAGTCAGGTAGAATCAGATCAGTCCATCTGGTGAACACATTGTGTAAACTGGATAAACCGATACAATAAAAGGTCTGATTAAAACGAACGATTCATTCACAAATCAGACATCACTCTGTAACAAGGTTCTTACGATGCACAAGTAAGAGGTGGGAACCAGCAGAATAGTCAACATAACTTTAATGACAAAGAAACTGAAACAACATAAAACACACACACACACACACACACACACACACACACACACACAAACAGCTGCCATGTCTCTCTCTCTCTCTCTCGAACTGGCACCACCAGCTCATCTTTATCCCCCTTCCAGCTGATTAGGAAAATTCAGTGCTTGGCCACACCCTCCTCCTCGTCACACTCATTCTCTCAGGAATGCTTTAAATAGAGCTAGGATAGGTATCAATATTTCCATGTATAACTTGCATTTTGGTCTGTTTCTCCCTCAAAGTTATTGAATGACTTTGAATATAGTGCACAAGACACATGGCGCTTTTGTGTTCTTTTTTAAGCTTGAAAGCCTTAGTCTCGTTTCATTGTAAATGCATGGAAGAAATGACAAGTACAATTCTTTAGAATTGTACTTTTTTTAATGTTTCATGAAAAAAAGAAAGTCGTACAGTTTGGAACGACATGAAAGTCAGTAAATAATGACAGGAATTTTCTTTTCGGGAAACTATTTATATCCCTTGAGGTTTTGAACACTGTACACACACGTGTGTGTGTGTGTGTGTGTGTGTGTGTGTATGGGAGGACACAGATTTAATGTACAGGTCTGTGTGTTAAGAGAGAGAGACACAAAGAAAGGACATTTGCAACCCCCCATGTTCCAGTAATGGGGGTGACAGAATGGATTTAGTGTATTGGATTCAGTCACCCTCCTTCCGCCCATTCTCTGTAATGGAGGTCAGCTTTCTCTGCAGTGAACATCCATCACAGCTCAGCAGCTGGAGGCCAGTTTCCTTTCTCCCCAGTCCACGAGCGCTAACAGTGCTGCTGCAGGATTCTCGCCTAACCAGTGGTCTCTCGCCATCTGCTGTCTCTGCTGGAAAGAAACACAGCCAAATTAAGTTTTCTTTAGCTTTTTTGTCTGTCGATTCGAAAGATGTGTTTATTTTTTAAAGTAGACCTTTATATCGACCAGGCAGATATTTGTTTTTTTGACAAACAAATTTGTATGTGTAATGCATGCACTTCTTAATCTCCTTGGAAATAGACTGTTTGTAATGAGCAGGTTGACTCCATTTTAAAACATCTCAGTGGCTTGACTTTTTAGAACAGATTCCTTCCAGCATCAATCTGATGTTTACTTCATGATGAATATGGTCTTCATTTATTGAAATATTCTGAAGGTTTAACTCTCCCAATCCTCAGTGCACTGAATGAAATACATCCTTAGATTGATTTTAGGCCTCATGTAAGGATCCCTTGAGATGGACTGTGTGTGAAGTTCTCAGAGTGTATGTCCTTATTAGTTTTAGATAAATCTGAAAGTCATATGTGCATGATAATGATCTTGCTTTTTCTGTCAAATCTTTCTGTGAGTGGTCTCAATTGGGAAGGAGTTTTTGTAAGTGTTTGAAAATAATTGTTTGTCTGTTCAGTAAGAAATTAAGTTTACAGTATATTTGTACTACAGTATGTGCATGTTGTTGTTTTTTTAATCATTAGTGGGGCTTGCTAAGGTAAATGTCACTTGCTCATACGTACTTGGGGTATGGGATGTGAACAAACCCTTAACCAAAAATATCAACCTTAATGCATGTCTTGTCCTGCACAAATAGCGCTACAAACATGAATGATGCCTTAAATTCATCAGCTTATTCAGTGAGGTGTGATTTTAAGTGTCTAAGCAATCAGACTTATAATGTTCGCCTAGTGGACAATAAAACAGGACAAAATCCAATAGAAATACATTGTAGGTGGGACCTGAGCCATATTTAGGAATGATAATATATGGGGAGGGAGGTCTTTTGACTCGAGCCAGTACTCAACCACCCAGTACCACATTGCTAGCAACTACCTAGCAATGCCATAGAAACCACGAAGAATACCCTGACAACCACCCACAACACCTTATCATTGTGTTGGCAAGTTTTGCCAGGACAAGCACCACTTGCTTGTTTATTTCTTTTTTCAGAAACGTCTTTTTTATTCTTGTTACTGTTTTTTATTGTCTGTTTGGTTCTGCTCTCAGCCTTCAACATGGTTGACCGGACATATTTCATCCAGTTGTTAAATTTTAAATTTTTTTCAGGCTGTTGTTTGCCCCATTTTCACCTCCAAATATGTGCATTTTTTTCCTCATCCATTTCCAGAGTGCGTTCAGCCGCTCTAACAGAGGCTTGTCAGCTGGAGAAGGAGTATAGTAGAGGCAGATACATTAGTTTGTTTGACTGGGACAACTTTGGAATTACTCTATAGGTTATTTAATTCACCATTTTTGTTTGATAATTCTCTTGTGCCATTTTGAACTATTGCGTTTTAATGTTAGAATTGCTGTCTCCAGCTTTTTCCTAAACTAGCTTTTTTTAATCACTTATATGTTTTAGTGGTTTGTGGAAAGACTCAAATGGTGCTTCTCATTTCTGAAATTTGCATCCTCGTTTCCTTTCCTTACTTCCTTTCCTCATTTCCTTGCTCCACCCTCTTAGGAAGCAAGGAAAGGAAGCAAGGAAAGGAAACGAGGACAGAGGAATCAAAGCAAGACAGATTTGTAAAATGAAATGTCCTGCTCAATCAAGCGTGTCTTCAGAGCGTGTTTTTGCGCTGCTGCAGTACCTCGCCGTGCTTGCTTGTTATTGAAAATGTATTTATTAATATATTCATAATAAATCCAAATTATTCAATATGCACTGTTGAAGTATGTCATAATTATGGTTTATTTAAACTGTGTAGGTAAAAATAGCATTAAAACGGTTGTGTCAGATGTGGAGGGGGAGGAGAATTTATGCGGGTGTCAGGTTTCAAAGTCTTCAGCAGGTTTCCTCGCTCAAGTGTCCTAGGTAAGCTTCCTCTGTCCTCATCTCCTCATGGAGCATTTAGAGACTTGATACATCCTTATTGCAAATGATTTATATGATTGCAGACTTTGATCAGTTTCCGGGTCACAGACTCTAGTACGGAGGAGTGTGGAAACGAGGATGCACAATTTAGGAAATGAGAAGCACCCCAAGAATTGTGATGCATTTTTGTATAAATATTTTTTTAACATTTAAATCCTTTCTTTCTTTCTTTCTTTCTTTCTTTCTTTCTTTCTTTCTTTCTTTCTTTCTTTCTTTCTTTCTTTCTTTCTTTCTTTCTTTCTTTCTTTCTTTCTTTCTTTCTTTCTTTCTTTCTTTCTAGTTTGGATAAGAAGGGTAATTTGTTGTTGATTCCTTGGGAGGAGAGCCGACACAGAGATCTGGACTGGTGTGAGGTTCCTGAGTGCAGGTAAGAGCGCATTTGGTACTTGTGGTGTTTGAATAGCTAATAATGTTTTTTTAAAAACAATGTTTTTTTTTTTAATTTTAAAGATTTTTTTGCCTTAATTTAGAGGGGTAGTGGAGCCTAACCCTGTGGATGACTGTAATTTCCTGTATGAAGAACAGCCAGATTTGGAGAGATTTTGTATGGCTAAACCCTCCATCACATTGCTGACTGAGTGGTACCTGACCAGGGCACAGGACATAGAAAGCAATTCCCACCAGGTACACAAGAACATATGCTGACAGAACCTGACACTCAAACATGTATCAAAGCATATAGTTTTCTTTTTTTTTTTTTACTCTTTCACATGGATGACACCTTACCCAAGAAAAAAAACAAACAACTCCCTCAGATACACACAGACCCACCTCTGACTCACACTGCCTTCTTCCAGAGTGACAGTTCCTGTTGTCCCAGAGGGCTGTTAGTGTTTTGAGATCAAATGCTCAGTCAGATAACACTGTATCTGTCTACTGTGGGCACTCTTAATGGAGAGATATATGAACCATTATGAGACCAGACTGCACTTCAGAGCTGCTGCTTCTCTCTCTCTCTCTCTCTCTCTCTCTCTCTCTCTCTCTCTCTCTCTCTCTCACACAAACACACACTCACACACATGCACATTTTCCCTCTATGCATTTCAAATTGGTAACACTTATCTTTTTCAATAATTTCTAAAGGTACATATCATATAAAATGTATAGATGAATGTGTATATACTCTAATTTACACAATGCAAATCTTCCTGCCCTGTCCGAAATCATTTACTTTTAGATTAGACTTTTAGATCTGATCACCATTAGACAGGCTAGACACCATTTACACCTGGTTGTAATATGCATCTTTCTTTTGAACACTTCTGATTTTTTCAGGTGTCTGATTCCATGACAAAATACAACAAACGTTATGGCATTGTCAAAGTGCATAATAATACATTGAAATGAAGTAAATTTGTATTAACTTCGCTTCAAATGTGTGCTTCAGATCTCTGTTCCTGCATGTTAATATCAAGCACACAAGAAGTTCTGTAAAGTCTTGTGCACATTCATATGTATGCACAATTTTATTTTGTTTAGTTTTTTCTGATCGAGGTGATTATTTCCTTTTAAAGCTGCATGAAGCCAGCAAAGTAAAAAAATCTTGTTTTAGTGCAATGGTTGATTGATAGGAGAGTAGGCAGCAGTTCACTTCTGCTCAAACGCATAACACTATGAGCCAATGTGGTCACATGCTTTTTTTGTTCGCATGCAGCCTACTCCAGATGTGATTTATGTGGTCTGATCTCAAAAACTTTTGGACCCTTACACATTTCTTTAGCGTTGTCCAGTTTCAAATGGATCATCAAAAAATATATTAATACCAGGTGTAAACGGGGCCTTAGAAATGGACAGTGATTATGTCATAACAAAGAGCACATTAAAATATTACCCTCAAGATTTACAGACCAATGCATAACTTGGCTGGGGTGTTCTTACTAATTTCGTATGCAAAGAGTTTAGGCAATCATAACAGAGGTGATTTTCATGTCCTCATACATTTATACTGTAAATCTTAAAGGTACAGAAGCAAAAACATTTGTTTTTCATTTTAAAGGGTCAGTGAGAGAGTGGAAAAAGCTCATGTAAAAATAAATTGTGAGATGTTTTTGCTTAAAGAAACCTTGACTGACATACCACAGTATGTGGAAATCAAGAGGGTATTTTTTGTCCTTTTCAGAAATGTAAAAAATGGCACTTTTTTTCCCCACACAGTTATAGGCACAGCCTGTTTCAGAAGCTCTTAACACTCTGTCATATAGAGGTTACAGGAAAGAGAGAGGGCTGGTCTGATATTGCATGACATGTGAAGTGAGGGATGGAGGGCGGGCGGGTGGCCAGCATCTAAGAGCAGAGTGAAAGTAAAAAAAAAAAAAGAAGTCCGATGTAATAAAAGGGTGTGAGATCTTTTCATCCAAAGGCTGCCTGCAAGTTTGGTCCTCAGAGAATGGGTAGAATGGGAAAGAACAATGCAGAAATGTTTGTGTGTGTATAGATCAATACTTCCATTCAATTCCCCTCTAACTATTAAAGCAATGTTTGTGTATACAAATGTATACTGTTTGAATCATCTGTTTTTGCAAGGCAAATACATGTACTGGTTTTGTTCTTCATTTCTTCTCTGCGGAACTCCTCTTTAGAACACAGTGTTAAACAGTACTGCTTGTAATAGGAGTGTTGTATTTTGTTGTGTGAAGGCAGCATGCTCCGGAGGTGTTTGGCTCTTGTTAACTCTAATGTCAAAGGTTTCGGTTTTTGCCAGTTGGGAAAACAGCAGCAATCATTTCTTTCACGCAGGCATCCACAATTGATTGGCTCCATGCACTGACTGTCAACTGGTAGAGGGATACCAATAGTCAGCTCCTGATGTGAACTGTATTGATGGGTTGCTGAGGCGGATGGGATTTTATTGACTGGTTCTACTTTTTACATGTCTGCTATAGGAGATTTTTACTGATAACTTTCTTAGGTTTTTATTTTCTGTCTTATGTGTTTTTGCATCTCTATAGATTTGGTCTGACAGTTGTCATTGATTCAGATTTTCACGAACGATTTTACACACTTGTTTAAATGTAACATTTAAAAAACATTACCTTGACGTAAATAAGTGCGCAATACCCGCTCACTCTTGACTGTGCCTAAGCACACATTTACTGGTGTGTATGAAATCCTGACTCCAACTGGCCAAGTATTGAACTCAACAGAATGATTATAAACTCTGCTTTCTATTTATTAAAACACATTTAGAATACAAAAGTATTGGGTCAAGCACTCAAATTAGAAGTGAATTATCCAGCCGGTATTAGACTATATATTATTTTCATAACTAATTGATAATACATAAAAATACAATTTGTAAAAAGGAAATATAGGTAATGGATTTGTTACTTTTGGTTGACAAGGATTTCTTGGCTTGTGATATTTTCAATTCCCAAAAGCTATATGCTTGGAATAGTGTTCTATTAGAGTCAAATACAAGATTGGAAAAAAATATGACTGTGATGCGCACTTGACTTTGATGTGGGATGGCCTGGTAAAACAGATTACACTTTCAGTAGTCGAACGGACCATTGCAAAGACTGGTGTTCAGCTGTCTGGATAGTTCTCAATAGTGATGATGAAGAATGGACGAAGCAAGGATTAGGGATTTGTCATCATCTCCTCCCTTGAAGATGAATGGCCAATCTGTGGAAAAAAGGAGGTACTTCTGTACCGGAAGGTTGAGAAAAACAGCCTCTAAGAAACCTAGAGGATAGGGCTGACATGACATCATAATCAAAGAGATTCAGGTGGAGAGCCCCCCGAACCTGTGACTCGACCTCCCTGGAAGGCACAACAGCCATCTTACTGGTCAGAATCATATTTTTAGAGTGGTCAGGACAACTGGGCCCATCAAACAGGTGGGAAAGCATGTCAGGCTTGACGTTCTTCAACCCTGGGTGGTAGGAGATAGTGAAATGAAACCACCTGAAGAAGGCTCACCGGGCTTGCTGGGAATTCAGCCGTTTGGCAGAACTAATATACTCTACATTTTATTGATCTGTCCAGACCACAAAGGGCACTCCCGAGCCCTCAAACCAGTGGCACCACTCCTCCAAGGCTAACCTCACCACCAGCAGCCGTTTGTCATAGTTCTGTTCCACTGGACTAAGACAACGGTAGTAAAAAGAAGAGGGGTGTATCCTCCCATCCTTGTCGGAGTGCTGAGAGGTGAACCGCTTTGGCGCCCACCTCTGACGCTTCCACCTCCACCACGAAATTACACCTGGGATACGGGAACTCAAGAATGGGAGCAGTAGTGAAACGGCCCATAAGAGCATCAAATGCAGACTGAGCTTGGACAAACCACATAAAATCATGTTTGGTGGATGTGAAATCAGTTAGATGTGCAGCAAGATGACTAGTTTTTATTAAATCTGTAGAAATTGGAAAACCCCAGAAACTTCTGCAAAGCCTTGCAAGAATATGGGGTTGGACGATTGGAGACGGTTCTCACCTTGGATCTACCTGCATTCCCTCAGCTGAGATGATGGATCTGACTTGGCATGAAAGGCAAAATACTCCATCTTGATAAAGTGCCAGTTCTCCAGCAACTTCTGCAACACTCACATGATATGCTGGACGTGTTCCTGAAGGGACTTAGAGAAAAGCAGAATATCATCCAGGTACACGAACATGAAAAATTTGACCATGTCCCAAAGCATGTCATTGACAAGTGCCTGGAAGACAGCTGGGGCATTGGACAATCCAAAAGGCATTACGAAGTACTCAAAATGCCCTGTCAGGGTGTTGAACACAGTCTCCCACTCCAACAAAGTGGTAGGCCTTGCGGAGGTCCAAATTTGAAAAGACGTTCACACCTTGCAGCAACTCAAAGATCTACTGAATACCCTCGGGATCTACTGAATACCGCTCTGGTGTCATGGTATACTGAAGGGACCCCAGTTAGATCGACCGGCTCCACCTGCAAGACAGAAGGAGAAACATCAGTAGACAAGGTAGACCCCAGACAATGTACATGGCAAAAAGAGCTCCAAGACAGAACAGTATCGCCCGCCCAGCCAATGTGTGGATTGTGTTTTTCCATTAAAGGGTGACCCAACACTACAGGAGCAAAAGTAGTTGGTAAAATATATTCTCCTCCTCATGGTTCCCTGACACTCTGAGGCACACTGCAACCATAATATGGAAAATCTTGGCCAAAGGGGACCAGCTCAGAGCGATGGAGGATAACGGTAGCTCCAAGGGAAGAACTGGAATGCCACACTTGGCAGCCATGTCTTGATCCAGAAATTTGCCCTCCGACCCATAATCCACCAGGGCTGAGACACTGTGGGTTGCTTCACCCCACTGCAGGGCAGCCAGGAGGTTTTTGAGTGCAGTGTGCATGCGGCATTCTTCAAGGGGGTAACGCTCATCAGTATGCCCCACTCTACTGATGAGCATTGGTTTTTACCAGGCACGACACGTAGAAATGTTCCTGTCTTCCACAGGATGGATTCAGGAGAGTTGTCCTACATGGATTCAGGAGAATCAGGCCTTGGTGAAGGAGAAATAGGCCCAGGAGAAACCTTCCTAGGTGGACAATGCTGGTGGAAGTGCTGGCGAATGGCTAGCCGGTTGTCCACCCTAATGGCTAAGGCAATGAAGTCATCAATTCTTGCTGGGAGATCCAAGGTGTAGATCTGAACTTTGATCTTGTTAGCAAGTCCATACAGGAACTGGTCCCACAGTGCCCCCTCTTTCCAATCACAGGAAGCAGAAAGATTCCAGAACTCAATGGTATAATCAGACAGTGAGCGCTCCCCCCTGCCGGAAATCCACGAGAAACCCTGCTGCCTCCCATCCAGACACAGACCGATCAAACACCTTGAACTCTGAGGAGAAATCACTAAATGAAGAACAGTGTAGGTGTTGGGTGTCCCACATGACGGTCGCCCACTGTCAGGCCCAGTGAGCAAGGTAGTTACATATGCAACCTTGGGACATTCTGTAGGGAAGGCAGATGGCTGTAGGGAAATCACCAGAGAGTACTGGGGCCGAAAGGCTCGGCATGACATGGGATCCCTGGAATAGGTAGCAGGGGCTCTGAGGGTGCCATACTGGGTTGAGGGGCAGGAGGAGCCTCAGTCAATAGGGAATCTTCAGACTCTGATTTGAAGCCATTGGAGTTGGGCTGAGATCTTGGAAATCTGCGCCACCATAGCCTCCATTGCCTGATTGGAAGCAGCGAGCTGATTGGCATGTCGACCTAGAAGGACAGCTTACCTGATTGAGGGCTGTTAGAATATAGGATCCATCTTGGCCAGATTGCTCTGTCAGGCAGGAAAGAAGATCTGATTGGCAGATGATCAGTTGCACAGGTAAGCTTTATTAACACACTAGAGTAATGCAGTGAGGGAGAAAATAAATCCAGGACAGGGCAATGGTCTAAGGTGAGAGAAGAGGTGTGGAGCGAGAGGATCTTAGAGAGAGTGAAGGCCTACACCCGGCCGAGTGGAGGGCGGGAAGGAATTCTGCCCGGAACTGAACAGAATGGAATCCATGGAGGACCAGGCAGTGGGGTGGAAAGACAGGGATCCACCAGTGAAGAGCTCTGAGGCAGCCTGGGCAGGGAGTCTGGAGCAGAACACTAGCAGTGTCTGGGTAGAGGCCGACAGACAGACCGGAAAAAACGTGAATGTTAACAAAAACTTTGTTTTTAGGTGCATAGACTCCCATACACCATTGCTAATTTAAACACTCAATAAACTTTTGTAAAAATGTTATACATATATGAATACAGTACATTTCCAGGAGGAAATCTGATACCACAAAAAAAAAAACTGCTGTTTTATTGAATGTGTATTTTGAGCAGGGCTTTCTTGTCCAGCGTTCCATCTTCTGTTTCTCAGAGGCTCCTTTCTTATGCACCTCTGAAGCTTATTTATTTATTTTGCTTTGTCTGCTTTCAACAGGTTGATTGTTCCCTGTCTCTGGTGCGTCTGGGAAAAGAGCAAAACATTCCTGGGCTAGAGGTGCTGTGTGATGACCTAGTTACCATGGAGACACTGGTGTATGAGACATCATGTGACCTGAGTCTCACACTTAAAGATCTACAGCAGCTCAGGGACATTGACAAGCTCCGCCTTCTCATGAAAAATGTATGTTCTGAGGCTGCTGTCTCCTTGACTGTCTGCAGTCTCCTTCAAACACTTGTATTATCATGTTCACATTTATCATTACAGTCAATGCATAGTGCAGACATAGTACAGCGTTTTATCGTTCTTGTCTGTAGAGTCACTTAGTGCTCTGTAAACATCTCATATAGTTTTAATTAACTCTGTTGCTCTAAACAGCCAAAGATAGAGTATATTCAGTCAGATATTTAAATGCAAGTGCACTAGTATACAGTAAATGTTAGATCTGTGAATGTGTGTGTTGTTTTTAACAGGGGTGGTCTTAAGACTGCAGTGAGCACATCCAGCGGGGCTGTTCCGATTGAATGCTTTCATTAAATATTATTTAATACTCATTTGCTCATTTAAGAGAATACACTGTGAGTGGGTGAATTGCTATCTTAGCATCTGTTTACCAGTAAAGCTTAAGACTATTTTAAGACCCTGTTTAAACCTAGTATGAATGTCCCTCAGGGGTGATCACAAGTGGTCAGGCGAGACACTTCGTCATTTACACCTGGTAGTAATGTGTTTCAAATGCAAGTCTTGTGCAAGTATAATGTGTTCTGAGATGTATCATGAAAGTTTAATATTTTCAGTGTGGTCACTTCGTATTAGAAATGCAATGTCACATGTATTTCTGACTTACCTACAAAAAGGATTTGTGTGATTGGATCTCAAATTTTTTTTTTAAACCTGTTTGCACCTGTATTAAGCAATGTGTGTTATGTTTACACCAGGTTTAAACAATATTTGAAACAGCTATTACACTTTCCTATGTAAAATATTTCAGGTGAACTGTACACTGTGTCATTTACCACCCATTTTAGCCATTATGGATTTCTCTGTGTTTTAGTCTAGTGAGAGTCGATATGTGAGGAATCTACTCCAGTGGATGCTCCCATTTCTGCATCGCTGTGAGAGACAGAAAGGGGGCTCTGCCTCTTGCCTGCTCCGAGAGTACCTGGTCACCCTCGCCAAAGAGGATCTCATGCTCCCCCTCAAAGTCTTCCAGCACTCCAAGCCAGATGTAAGCAAAACCACACAAACAAGTTTATTTTGGGGACATAAATGAGAATGTATATATACTACTAACACTAGCCCTACCCGAAATGAAAACATTTTGTATAATTAGAATTAAAATATATTATGAATATATATATAAAATGCTCTCACTTTCAAGCTTAACATGGGTAAATATTTGTATGAACATAAAAAGATTCAACAACGAAGGCATAAACTGAACAATTTCATAGACATGTGACTAACAGAAATTGAATAATGTGTCCCTGAAAAAAGGGGTGGTAAATATGAGTAACAACAAACAAAAGTAACAGTCAGTATCTGGTTGGCAACCAGCTGTATTAAGTACTGCAGTTAATCTCCTCCTCATGGACTGCACCAGATTTGCTAGTTCTTGATGTGAGATGTTACCCCACTCTTCCACCAAGGCACTTGCAAGTTCACGGACATTTCTGGGGGGAATGGCCCTTGCCCTCACCCTCTGATCCAACATGTCCCAGTCATGCTCAATGGTATTGAGATCCGGGCTCTTTGTTGTCCATGGCAGAACACTGACATTCCTGTCTTGCATGAAATCATGCACAGAACGAGCAGTATGGCTGGTGGCATTTTCATGCTGGAGGGTCATGTCAGGGTGAGCCTGCAGGAAGGGTACCACATGAGGGAGGAGGATGTCTACCCTGAAACGCACAGCATTGCGATTTCCTGCAATGATAACAAGCTCAGTCCGATTATGCTGTGACACACTGCCCCAGACCACGATGGACCCACCATCTCCAAATCGATGCCGCTCCAAAGTACAGGCCTTGGTGTAATGCTTATCTTTCGACGATAAATACAAGTCGACGACCTTCACCCCTGGTTAGACAAAACCGTGACTCGTCAGTGAAGAGCACTTTTTGCCAGTCCTGTCTGGTCTAGTGAAGGTGGGTTTGTGCCCATAGGTGACACTGTTGCCAGTGATGTCTGGTAAGGACCTGCCTTACAACAGGCCTACAAGCCCTCAGTCCAGCCTCTCTCAGCCTATTGCGGTCAGTCTGAGCACTGATGGAGTGATTGTGGGTTCCTGGTGTAACTCGGGCAGCTGATGTTGCCATCCTGTACCTTTCCTGCTGGTGTAATATTCAGATGTACTGTGCAGGAGTTGTTACACATGTTCTGCCACTGTGAGGATGATCAGCTGTCCTTCCTGTCTCCTTGTAGTGCTGTCTTTGGCGTCTCACAGTACGGACATTGCAATTTATTGCCCTGGGCACATCAGCAGTCCTCATGCCTCCGTGCAGCATGCATAAGCCACGTTCACGCAGATGAGCAGGGACCCTGGGCATCTTTCTTTTGGTGTTTTGCAGAGTCAGTAGAAAGGTCAATTTGGTGTCCTAAGTTTTTATAACTGTAACCTTAATTGTCTGTAAGCTGTTATTGTCTTAACCACTCTTCCACTGGTTTATGTTTTTTAATTGTTTATGGTTCATTGAACAAGCATGGCAAACATTGTTTAAACACTTAATGATCTATAACATTATTTGGATTTTTACAAAATTTTCTTTAAAATACAGTGTCCTGAAAAAGGGACGTTTCTTTTTTTGCTGAGTTTATATAAATCTGACAAAGCTGTCCTTTAGGGGCATTCAGGCGAATGATTCATAAATAAAAGATATATAAATAGTTGAAGTCAGAAGTTTACATACACTCAGGATGAAGTCACTCAAAAAACGTCCTTTTTTTAACACTCCACAAATTTAATATTAGCAAACTATAGTTTTTGTCGTTTATGGTTAAAGTCGTTTAGGACATCTACTTTGTATGTTTTTCCAACAATTGTTTACAGACAGATTGTTTTTCTTTAAATTGACTATCACAATTTCACTGGTTCAGAAGTTTACTTCGTTTACTGAAGTTAACTGTGTCTTTATGCAGCTTGGAAGATTCCAGAAAATGATGTCAAGCCTTTAGACAATTAGCCAAATAGTTTCTGATTGGAGGTGTACTGAATTGGAGGTGTACCAGTGGATGTATTTTAAGGCCTACCTTTAAACTCTTTGCTTGACATCATCAAAAATCAAAAGAAATCAGCATAGACCTCAGAAAATATTTGTGGACCTCCACAAGTCTAGTTCATCCTTGGGAGCAATTTACAAACCCCTGAAGTTACCACGTTCATCTGTACAAAATATTTTATGCAAGTATAAACACTATGGGACCACGCAGACATCATAGAGCTCAGGAAGGATACTCATTCTGTCTCCTAGAAATGAACGTAGTTTGGTGTGAAAAATGCAAATCAATCCCAGAACAACAGCAATGGACCTTGTGAAGATGCTGGAGGAAACAGGTAGACAAGTATCTATATACGCAGTAAAATGAGTCCTATATAGACATAACTTTAAAGGCTGCTGCGCAAGGAAGTTGCCACTGTTCCAAAACTGCCATAAAAAAACTGACTACAGTTTGCAAGTGCACATGGGGACAAAGATCTTACTTTTTGGAGAAATGTCCTCTGGTCTGATGAATCAAAATTTTAACCGTTTGGCTATAATGAATAACCATTGTTATGTTTGGAAGAAAAAGTGTGAGGCTTACAAGCTGAAGAACACCATCCCAACCGTGAAACATGGGAGTGGCAGCATCATGTTGTGGTGCTTTGCTGCAAGATGAACTGGTGCACTTCACAAAATAGATGGCATCATGAGGAAAGAAAATTATGTGTTTATAATGAATCAACATCTCACGACATCAGCCAGGAAGTTAAAGCTTGGTCGCAAATGGATCTTCCAAATGGACAATGACCCCAAGCATACCACAAAAGTTGTGGCAAAATGGCTTAAGGACAACAAAGTCAAGGTATTGGCGTGGCCATTACAAAGCCCTGACCTCAATCCGATAAAACATTTGTGGGCAGAACTGAAAAAGCGTGTGTGAGCAAGGGGGCCTACAAACCTGACACAGTTACACCAGTAGTTCTGTCAGGAGGAATGGGCCAAAATTCCAGCAACTTATTTTGAAAAGCTTCTCAAAATGTTTAACCCAAGTTAAACAATTTAAATTCTACCAACAAAGTGTATGTAAACTTCTGACCCACTGGGAATGTGATGAAAGAAATAAAAGCTGAAATAAATGATTCTCTGTACTATTATTCTGACATTTCACATTCTTAAAGTAAAGTAGTGATCCTAACTGACCTAAGACAGGCAGTATTCTCTACGATTACATCTTTTATATGTGAATGATGTGCCTGGATGTCCCCAGAGGGTAATTTTGTCAAATGTAGTACACCGTATTTTTTACTAATCTGGTGTTCTATTGAAATTCAGTATTGTGACACTCCTAATATTGTTGGCTCCTTTAAGATAAATTGCTTGTTCTTTACCTCATTTGTAAGTCACTTTGGTAAAAGTAGCTGCTAAGTGAAAAAATATAACTGTAATTTAATGTTACACTCATGGATACATTCAAATATTTGCAGTGAAATTGTAAGAGATGGCTATTCCAATTCTTTCTTTGTGTAATCATGCAGCATAGTCTGAAGTCACAAAAGACCTCCAGACATGCAAACACATAATACACGCTGTCTTGCGCCGACATGATAACATTTTATGGCATACTTGCATGTCTAAGGCATCAATTTCCATCACAGGAAATTAAGAAAAGTGTTTGGAGAGAAATATGGTCAATGAGATTTTTTATGCCTGTTTGTGTCTGTGTCTTTGAATCAACCAATGTAATGCTGTGTGAAACAATACCAAATCAAATCCACACTAACATGATTTTAGTGTGCTTTTGTGCATGTGAGTAACTGATGAGAGGTGGGATGAAGTTGGTTTATGCAAAGTAATAATGTAGCTTAGCAAATTTTAGTTTTAAAACAATTGCTGGAATTCAATAAATGAATTGCACCCACTGATAGCATTGTTTATTGGCAAATGCTGTTTGCATGGCTTTAGCTCCTGTTTCACTATATATCAGGAAATGAAGGAAACATGCCCCAACAAATCTGTACTGAACGCAACTTGCATGGTGCATTCTAAGCCATTTTTGAGTACTAGATTGTGGAGGATGCAGCAGACTAACACGATTTGTTTTGCAAGGACTGTACAGTATCCCTCCACCATTTTGTTCCCAACACCTGAATATGGCCGGTTATATGGCTCTTGTCCAATTGATGAATTACTGCTGCCATGATCGCTGAAAATGTATGCAAACATCATGTGATGGAACAACATCCGCTCACTCTTCCCCAGTCTCTTTTAAATAAAATTCTGTTTACTGCCTGCTTGCGTAATAGCACAATGTTATTTGCGCCAAGCAATTAACATTGAGTTGAATGAATAAGTTGTGTTTCGTGAATAACGTTGAGTTTAGTGAATAAGGTGGAATCTAATGAGCCTAATACACATAGAAATGAGGAGTGTATGAACTGAAAAGAATGACATTGACTTATTACACTGCATTATTTCAGCACATTTAGAGCCTAGTTAAACTGGAATGTGAGTGTTTAGTGAATAAGATGCAGATGGCACGACTGTTGCAACAGTGAATTTGCTCCCTAGTTGGCATCATAGGCGCATTTATACATTGCCCAAAAATGCTGTTTAGGGAGGCAGGTCGCTATGTTTTGAGACCGCCATTATGTACTCTTAACATTGGTATTATATCTTTCATAATTCATTATGTTCTCTTATCAATTATAAAATAATTTGTTGATGTGTACCCGCAGTGTCATCCGAAAATCATAGGAGACTCTGATCAGCTGATGTCCGTGGCATTAGAGTGTATCTACAGCTGTGAAAGAGATGACCAGCTTGCACTCTGCTACGATATACTTGAATGTCTGCCACAGAGAGGATATGGGTGAGCACACATTGTCATAAAGACCAAGTCATCTCTACTTTTTTAGCCTGCATCAACTGAATTTGAATGAAATTGAACTTCTTTTTATTCCAAACATTGGGTTGTGTTTGTTATACTCCTTATATATTTACATTTCTAATTGTAATATCAATGTTAAATTGTTGACATTAGCCTGCAGTTCTAAGGTCTCGGAGATGAACAAATGCTTTACTACACACTCAATGTCCAAATCAATAAATCTTGAATATGTAATTTAGAATATGTGTTTACAATATTTATAATATATTATATAACTGTTTAAATGTTTTCTAAAAATGTTTTATCACGTAAAGCTGATCTGATCTTAATCGAGTCGTCATGGTATGTCCTTTCAACTCAAGTGTATCTGTAAAAAACAAGAATTTTCAAAGCCAAAATGTTTTTGTGACATTTTGGTGCATGGATATTAATTTGGTTATATTATAAACTAATTAGGAAATAAGGTTACCTAGCAACGTCAGCATGAGCTAAGACGTCTGCATGTCATGGCATCATAAACAGCTAATTGTAGCCCTCCACTTCAAAACGTAATGCGTTGCTGTCACACAAACCCTGTAAAGTGAATGCACAATTAGCACGTGTGCACAGTTATCCGTAATCCATGATTAGCTCATTATTTGAACAGCATGTGTCTCTCTGCCTTCAAAGAGTGAACCCTTAAAACCTCTGAGTGTTACTTATTATACTCCTGCTGTCTTCAGTCCTTTTAGAGACTGAGAGGCTGGTCAGTCTCTTTCCTACCATCTCTTGTTTCTCCAAGACCTCCTATATTGATAGTAAATATATATTTCTGGCTTTGGAATGCAGATAAAGTGTTAGTGTATGTGAAAAGGGTTTGCTGATATTCTCTCTCTTGGTTCTCTCTTGAGGCAACAAAATAACAGATTTCCTCCAAAAAATAATGTGCTATGGGAATTTGGTATCACTATATCCTGAGGGTTCAGCATTATTATACTAAGAACAATATTGATACATTCTACAAACGCCATCTGTCTTTTTCTCAATCTCATCATTACTCACTTTGTTTATAGAAATTCTCGCTGTACCTTTGCAAATCCCTGATGTGCTTTTACACTTCCATTTTTGTCTAGAAATTAATTCTTTTGGGCTGTTTCAGAGCTCTTCCTATTACATTTTGCTGCTACAGGTTTAGAAAATATGTGCATTTCATTAGTGGCTAAGGAAATATGGAAATGATGCGGTCATGTCAAGTTTGCTTGGGCTAAAAGGGTAAATCTTTTGTCTCTATAGTTGCAAACGAAGTCTGATTTTTGTCATATAGAAGTGTTTGGCAACAATTTTCACATCAATTCACATTAAAATTTGGACAATTTCCATAGCAACTGTGCTCTCAAGTTCAGATAGGGGGCACAGCTAAAAAAAAAACCACACACACACAAACATAAAACAAAAAGACATTCAGAATCAAATAGATGCAGCACAACAGACTGGAAAAGAATGGAATGATCTTGAGACACTTTTTACAAAGTTGAGAAACTACAGTTGAAGTCAGAAGTTTACACACACCTTAGCCAAATTAAGTCCAAAAGTCCTGATTTAATTGTAGAAAACATCTCACCTTGTTTTGAGTGAACCCTCTGTATGTCTAACTGACTTGATCCTAATGATTTGAGAGGTCTGTTAGGTTTATATTCAACAAGCATATATGAAATATATTTAGGTCCTAGGCTATTGAGAGATTTATAAACAAGTAATAGTACTTTAAAAGCAATTCTAAATGTAACTGGTAGCCAGTGTAAAGACCTGAGGACTGGAGTAATATGATCAGATTTTTTGGTTTGGGTGAGAATCCTGGCAATGGCATTCTGAATGAGGTGCATGTGTCTAATGGTCTTTTGGGAAAGCTGGTTAGGAGTCCGTAGTCCATAGGTGCAGTAGTCTACGCTAGTCTTGACTGGATACAAAACATCAATTCTGGCTATATTTTTTTAGATGAAAGTAGGCTGATTTAGTTATTTACATTTATGCATTTGGCAGACACTTATATCCAAAGCGACTTATTACAGGGACAATGCCGCTGGAGTAACCTGGAGTTAAGTGTCTTGCTCAAGGACACAATAGTGGTGGCTATGGGGATCGAACCAGCGACCTTCTGATTAACAATTATGTGCTTTAGCCCATTACGCCACCACGAATTCCATGCTTTGTTATTGCTTTGATGTGACTACTAAATCTAAAGTCTGACTCCAAAATGACACCATAGATGCCAGAAGATCTATAGTCAATTACCAGTACATAACATATACTCTAAACTAAACCAATATGACTGCTACAACATATTAAAGTATTGACCTGGCACCATGATTCAAAAATGGAAACCTAAAACATTGCGAGTGACTTTACAGTAAGTGGATTAATGCAGTCTATGTGTTTTAAAATTGGCTGGTCTTTGATCTTGTTTATTCATCTCTTTCTTAGACCAGAGACAGACTCCACAAAAGCCCTGCATGACCAGGTGGATACTCTCGAGAAACACTTGAGGTAAGGAGACCGAGCGAACAAACAAGATGCTTTGTAACAAGGTCTTAGATCCACTCACTCACCCACTTTAATGAACTTATGTGAAGTTCATTAAAGGTGCTGTCAAAAGAGGCTTTCAAACAGGTGTCTGGGACCCCCAGGGGGCTGCAAGAGAGCCACAGAAGATTTTACAGAAAAAAAGTATAAAAATAAAATTGACATTTATTACTCTTTCATTCTGCTGTCTAAGGACTACAGTTACATAGTAACAGTGGTACCATTGAAACTGTTGTAATCAGATGGAGCAGGAGAGCAGCAGCATGTCATCCCAGTGTTGTCAAAAGCAATGGTAGTAAAATAGCTTTCTCGCATGACAAACTAACAACTGTTTACAAAGTTGAATATTCCTTTTTATTTGAAGGATCCACTTCAAATACATGCTTTCAGCTTCTATGGGCTCCCCTGTGGCTGTGCAAAATGACTTGACTGTGCATTCAATAAATAAAATAGCTTGCAGCACCTTGAGACTTTCCCATTCTTGATCTGCCTAATGCTTAAAGAAATTATGCATTGCCATAATGTCTATTGTTGGAGGTTGTGTGTTGTATGCATGTTGTTTGTGTGTTTTGTCTGTTTACTGTATGTGTGTCTGTGTGTCTCTCTCTCTGTCTTTGTCTGTGTCTGGTCGTGTGTATCAATCTCAGCTCAGGTGATGTGATGTGATCAGCCTGTAATGGCTCCGTAAAGAACCATTCTTTTACATCCATTAGAATTCTGTCTGAGGAAAGGATGATGAAAGTTCCTCTAGCATATATTTATGGCTGGCCTGCGAGGGCGCAGTCACCACAGCCTTAATTCCTCTCCTTTTCTCTTGTTTGATCTGTAACTTATCAATTGTTATTTCACAGTCTCTCAAGATTTAGCTTTGTTCCATCTTTGCATCTGAATTGTATCTTTGCCAATTATTTCTCTAACTTGCTCCTGCTCTATAAATTAGTCGTACTCTGTCAGTGTTAAAGGTGAAGTTTGTATTTTTTTTTTTTTTGTTAACATAAATTCTCCTTTCTATCTTCTAGCTTGATATGGAGAGACAATTAGAAGAAAGACAATTGTGGGTTGATTTCTCAGAAGTGTAAACACTAGCTCTGTTGTGCTAGCAAAACATTGCTCTGTTTGTTTGAGCATCCTGACATAGCAACATTGGCTCAACCTGTGAGTTTGGGGCGGGACTACTTGTTTAGGGTAACCAATGGAAGACGTTAACTCATGCCCATCAATATGTGAAGAGGTCATAACAGAGGTCATCTATATACAAAAACCTGAGTGGAGGGTAGAAAAAGCCATGTTAAATTCAATTTACTGTATGTTTTTGGTGCATAAGAGGTGAAATAAACTGCTACAAAAAGTGTAGAGTTTGGCCTCTTAAGCAGAAGATTACACAAACTGTTACCCAATGCCTGGTATTGGAATAAAAGAAAGCAAAAAGCAAAACAATTTGCATTTTTAAACAGTACAGCCTTTCCAGAAACAGTTCATAATCAAGACTCAAAGAGCTACAGACAGATGGAGAGAGGAGTTAAGAGAGGGAGAGAAGGGAGCACAAAAATATGTAAGTGAACCAAAGATAAAGCAAATGTGGCCCCAGCAGATTGTAGAGAGAAAGAAAGAGACACGAGAGGAGTGTGAGATTGGAAGAAAGGAAGGAAACAGAAAACATCTGTGCAGGTGCTCCCGGGGGATGGTACATGCTCATTTATTGAGGGCATCTGAGCCAGACATGGCACCAGTTCGTCTCAGTGAGGTTGATTCAGACACCTCTGTCTGTTCATGGCTGCTCAGAGCAGCTGTTGGGCACAAAGGCCTGGCTAGGAATGTGTTACGTTGTGCTTTACCATATAAAGAGTGGAGTCCAAAAGTCTGAAACCACATTAAAAATTTTGCATTAAAAATCTCAAATCAAAATGTAAATATTGTTAGGAAAAGATGTTAATGGTATAAAAACTTTTTGGGGGTTTTGTGTGATATCTAGGTCACATATCAAATTAGCACATTTTTGACAGTTTGACCAGATTCCTTAGCTTCCATTGAAGCACACAAAATGCTCTTTGGAACATTCTTAAATCATTCTGGATATTATGGATCATCAGGTTTTACACAAACTTGTGAAGTACATGCCAACTTGAGTGCATGTTGTCATGAAAACCTAAGAGGGAGGGGGGGGGATCTAAGAAGTTCTGCAATTATTGTTAATTTTTCAATTTGACTATTCGTTGATACGGTTATGGTGTTGTTAACACATATATATATATATATATATATATATATATATATATATATATATATATATATATATATATATTTACTAGTGGTGTCTGACTTTTGGACCACCATGTATTATGTAGGCTGTATATTTTCTGAAAAACATATTTTAATATAAATAGTCTAATCAGGTAAATTGAAAGTTTAATAATACATTTTTTTTTATGACATATCCTACACAGGACAGTTTTAACTGTTTACTCTTTGGAATTAAATGCGGCTGTAAATTTTTTTTGTATTTGTTATTTTTCTGTCTCCAGTGTTGCTGAGGTGTTGGAGAAACATGGTCTTCAGAAGCCCATCTCATTCGTGAGGAACAGTCAGAACAGTAAAGAAGAAGCTCACCAGCTGATGGTCCGACTCACTCGTTATACAGGACGCAAGTATGGCACACACACACACACACACCCAGACAAACACTTAGCAGTTCCCAAAGCACTCATGTGCACCTGCCTCACTGTCTGTTGCTTGTTCAGAAACCCTCCTGTGAGTGAGACCGTGTGGAGAGGGCTACTTCAAGATCTCTTGGACATGCAGCAGAATGTTTATACCTGTTTAGAGCCAGAGACTTGCCTTCAGGTACTGCACATTTATGACTGTTATAATACCGCTATAACATTTGTGTATGTTTTTGTCACAAAGCTATTTTGTTGTGTTTTACAATACTATGCCATAAGCTATGCTATGCTGTGCTGCACTATGGTACCTCATATTACAGTCCATTCAGAAAGTATTCAAACCCTTTCATTTTTTTCAAATTGTGTTATGTTGCAGCCTGTTAAAATGCTTAAATTTGTATTTAGTTTTTTAAACAGATTTTTTATAACTTTGTAAATGTATTAAAAAGAAAAACTTAAATATTAAATTTACATAAGTATTCAGAACCTTAAATGAGTACTTAGTTGAAGCACCTTAAGCACCAGCGATTACAGCCTCAAGTCTTTTTGGGTATGATGTGACAAGCTTTGCACACCTGGATTTGGGGATTTTCTGCCATTCTTCTCTGCAGATCCTCTCAAGCTCTGTCAGGTTGAATGGGGACCATTGTTAGACAGCCATTTTCAGGTCTCTCCAGAGATGTTCGATTGGATTCAATTCCGGGCTCTGGCTGGGCCACTCAAGGACATTCACTGAGTTGTCCCTTAGGCACTTTTGTGTGGTCTTGGCTTATGGTCATTGTCTGGGAACCAGCAGAACAGTCAACATATCTTTAATGACATAAAGAAACTAAAACATAACATAAAACACACACACACACACACACACACACACACACACACACACACACACACACACACACACACACACACACACACAGTGGCCACATGTCTGTCTCTCTCTCTCTCTCTCTCTCTCTCTCTCTGTCTCTCTCTCTGTCTCTGTCTCTCGAACTGGTACCTCTGGCTTGTCTTTATCCCCCTCCCAGCTGAAAAGGACTATTCAGTGCCGGGTATGCATTCCTCACGGCCCAGCCATGCCCTCCTTCTCGTCACACTCCTCCACCGCCCGATTCAGGCCGGGGAAACCTCCCTCTTTACGTACTCCTCTCCCCTCCCTTTCTGGAAGGGTGGTGTTGCCCTTCCGGCCATTCTTTTACCAGCAGGTCTCTGGAGCCCTGGTAGAGACGAGGGGAAAGAGCAAGGACAGAGAGAGAGCGAAAAAGTTTCTCGCCTGTCACCAGACATGCCGTCGCCTGGTCCTCAGCCCCTCCTTCTGCCCTCTGGCAGATGACAGCTGCTCATCCCCTGGCGGACAGCAGTGGTTCCTCTGACCCCTGGCGGACAGCAGTGGTTCCTCTGACCCCTGGTTGACGGCCACGGCTCCTCTGACCCCTGGCGGATGGCCACGGCTCCTCCGCTTCTCGGTGGACGGCAGCGGCAAGGACTCCACAACAGTGCATCCCTCCTCCTTCCCGGGTTTCAGCACCAGTGTAACAGGGATCTTACGATAGGCAAGGAGGAGGCGGGAACCGGCAGAACAGTCAACATAACTTTAATGACATTAAGAAACCAGAACAACATAAAACACACAGACATGCACACACACTGCTGCCGCGTGTCTATCTCTCTCTCTCTCTCTCTCTCTCTCTCTCTCATATTGGCGCCTCCGGCTTGGGATAATTCAGCACCAGGCATGTGTCCTCACGGCCTGGCCAGGCCCTTCTCCACATCACACACCCCCATAGCATGATGCTACCACCACCATTGGGATGGTATTGCCCAGTTGATGAGTATTGCCTGATTTCCTCAAGACATGATGCTTGTAATTGAGGCCAAACAGTTCAATCTTCATTTCATCAGACTACATAATCTTGTTTCTCACAGTCTGAGAGCCCTTTAGGTGTTTTTGTTGTGTCTTGCACCGAGGAGAGGCTTCCGTCTGGCCACTCTGCCATAAAGTCCAGATCCGTGGCGTGTTGCAGTGATGGTTGTCCTTTTGCAAGTTTCTCCCATCTCCACACATGGTCTCTGGAACTTAACCAGAGTGATGATCAGGTTCTTTGTCACCTTTTTACCAAGGCCCTTCTCCCTCAATTGATCAGTTTGGCCAGGCGGCCAGCTCTAGAAGAGTCCTGGTTGTTCCAAACTTCCATTTTAAGAATTATGGAGGCCACTGTGCTCTTGAGCACCTTCAATGCGGCTGATTTTTTTTTTTTTAGTAGCCTTCCCTAGATCTGTGCCTCAGCACAATCCTGTCTCTTTGATCTCATGGCTTGGTTTTTGCTCTGATATGCATTTTTAGCTGTGAGACCTTATATAGACAGGCATGGGCCTTTCCAAATAATGTCCAATCAATTGAATTTTCCACAAATGGACACAAAGTGTAGAATCATTTCAAAGGTGATCCAGAGAAATGGGACGCACCTGAGCTAAATTTCAAGTGTCATAGCAAAGGGTCTGAATACTTATGTCAGTGTAATATTAAATTATTTTCTTTTTAATAAATTTGCAAATGTATCAAAAATCAGTTTTTTTGCTTTGTCAATATGGGGTTTAGAGTTTGATTGATGTGAAAAAATTATGTAAAGCATTTTAAACATTTAAACATGGCACTTATCCTACGTGAAATGGTAGTATCACAAACATTTTAAATTAAAACTTAAAAACTTAAACTTAAAAAATCCACACAAACAGCCAAGGAAACTGCCTCCCATGCCTTTTCTTTTCCATTTAAAACTTTATACAAGAAATCCTGCTGCTCATAGAGAACTTTGTTTTTCCACCTCCACGATAAGACGAGTATCATCCATGTCGTGTGCTTGTTTTTCTGAATGTGAGGTAAAGTGTAGTTCTCACTACTAGCCTGCCATATGATTGCCGCATTCTGCTGAGATGCGAGTGTCTCCCCCCTCCCCCATACACACAATATAACATGCTGTGTAGTGTATTTCACATGAAAAAAAAACTTTAGATATATCTCTGACAGTATTTGTTATTTTTGCAACTCCTGGTAATAGTGTGTTTTGGTTTACTTTGCTTTACCCTGGGCTGAAAGTCATATGGTGACTTTGAAATGCAGTACACTTTATATGCATTTATGGTACTTACATTTTATTACACCTCTGTATTATACGTATTACAGAACTATTTTATATTTTGACCTTTTGGTTTTACATATTCCAGCAGTATTGACAGTCATCCAGTTTTAGCAATCTCGATTACAATCTACAATAAACAAAAATATCAAAATGCATCTGTTAATGGATAAACAAAAACAATTATTATCAATCGCACAAAAAAAGGCGGGCTGGTTTTGAGAAGGGAGACAAGTGGCTATAAGGTAATTTGGACAAATGCGTATGGTGGGGATACTTTATTGTAGTAACAAAGGCATTACACGGGTCCATCTCGTTATACATTTTGGCTTTTGGAGCTGTATTGAAAATGTAATTCGTCCCATATCATACAATTCCCAAACTTTTGGATCAAAATATTACATGATGGGGGTTCGGTTTTAACCATCTAGCTGTAATGCACCTAATGGCTGCTGCCAATAGGATTTGTAATAGGTATATTTTAGCACTCCCCTCAAAACAATCTGGTCGCACACCAATGAGAACTAATATTGGATCATTAGGGATCTCATAGTGGAAGATTACCTTAAGGGCATCGGTTATTTCCTTCCAATAATCTTTCCGATTTCGGCAAGACCAGAGAATACGGGCGTGATTTCCAACATACTGTCCACATTTCCTCCAACACTTATCAGAGATATTTGGATTTCATTTAGTCCCAAAATATCTCGTTATGATCTTCCATTTGAACTCCCTCCAGATATTGAAACTGGTCACTTGATTGTGCCTCTCTAGAAATCACCTCCCAGGTTTCGAGGGGAAATAGATGTACACAATTCAGCCTTCCATTTTTCCTTTATCTGCAAAGTGTTAGAATGTTCATAGTCTGAAATATAGAATATACTTTGGATATGCATTTTTCTATTTCTAGGCCTGCTTGCATTTCTTTAAGGAAGTGGTGAGGGTTTTTTAGTGTTTTATGTGATATAAGGAAATGTCTTAATTTTAAGTATCTAATAAATTCAGTCTTAGGCAGTGTGAACTACTTTTTTATAAATTTGAACGATTTCAATTCTCCATTATAAAATAATTGCTGCAAATAAGTCCAAATTGACAAATTTTTTTAAACCTCGAGTCAACATGAGATGGTGTGATGTCCTTAAGGTACACGATACTGGCTGCTGAGGAGATTGTCTTGGCTAGGTCGAATTACGTTTGGATTGTTTTCCAAATATTTTAACATAACTCTAGTCCATTCTGCCATTTGTGCTTCTTTTAAGGATACATTGTGTAAAGCAGTCAATGGAAAGGAGGAGGCGAGATCTGTCTTTTCAACATAAATAATAGTTTAATAATAAACTGAAACAAAAGACAACAAACACGCATATGACGGACATGTCCGTAAACTATCTCTCTCTCCCGCACAATCCTCCACAGTCGACCTTTATCCCTCTCGGAGGCTTAATTAGTCTGATAAGGGACCGGGTGTGTATGATCACGACCCGGCCCCGCCCTCCGCCCTGCCACACATCGATAAAAGGCACCACTTTAAGAGGAATTTGGCAGAGGCTCTTTTCAATATTAATCCATCGGGTGTGTGTGTGAGATCCTTGATTCATGAGATCAGGGGAATACATGTTCATTTTGATCACGAACAATGCGCTATCACTTTAATTCAGTGCATGCAGCACAGCAAAAATAGACTCTGTGTGGAAAACAATCGCTGCAGTGCTGCTTCTTCACCGCTCCTGCAATGCATTGTCGTGCTGTATCCGCATGCGGTCTGAATGCTCTAACCTGTTAACATGGGCACTGAAAAAAAAAAACGTACTGCATACGTACCGCAAACGGATCATGTGTGAAATGGGCGTTACGCTACGATCTGTCCTGTGACGGACTGGTTTGGCTAGAAAAAATGCTTATATTAAAAGAAAGAGTCTGAAAATATAAAAATCCACATTTGTGAAGTTCCTGTAATCTCAAGGCTCTTCTTTTCTCACTTTGTCTTACAATGCCAACATTATCTGTCCTCTCATTACCCTCTTTTGTTTCATCTGTGTTAGTGTATGTGCGTCTGAAAGAGAGTTTCAGACAGAGCATTAATATAATGGTGATGGTGGACTTTGTCTGTGTGATGCTCTGTAATTTAGCGCTATTCTCTAACGAGGCTGCTTTCCCATCACTATCGATTTCTTTATCACAATCATGACCAGAACAGCAGATGAACTCACCCTCAAGAGTTCATCCTCAACTCCCCACCGCTTGCCTTCTGACTAAAGAAAGAATACATCAAAAGAGAATTATCCATTGCCTTTACTTTTTTCGATTGGCTCTAACCCAGTTCCTGTCAGAAAGGGCCTCTTCACTGTATTTTTCTCCTCTCTCTTGATAGATTTCCTGCACAAGCATTTCATTGAAAGTTCTGAGAGGAAAATAAAAGAACTTGAATTTCGTTTTATGGAATTGGGATTCTCACCATCTCCTTTCTCTGTTTGGGTCCATTTGATGGAGTTGCTTTGTAATCTCTTCAATAGCTAAACAGCTAATGAATTTACACAAACCCCAGCAACCAGCTCTAAACTCTGCCTTACCTCTGTGGCTTGTGCATTAGGAACGGCTCATTGGCTTGCAGACTGAGCAGGGGTGGATATTTCATTTGTGCGGTGTTAAGAGTTAACTGTGTTACAGTTATAGGTGCAATGTGCTCTACAGATATTGGATTCTGTAATGCAGACAGATTAAAGCACTTGCTGATTATATTTCTAAAGACTTTATGAAGCCTCATGATCAGTTAATGAAATTCAGGTTTTGCAGCACACATGCACAGTCTTTGTGTGGAAAATGACATGTTGTGGTGTGTTAACTGATTTGCTGACACTGGTTTTTGCCTGTTCATCTCCTATTAGGATAAGATTTGGATTAATGGATTGCATTTTTAGCTATATTGCTAGAAACGGCAGCGATCACCATGCAAACTCTTATGGGCTGTTCACACCTAGTGTGTTTTTTGCATCAGTCTGTGCTGTTTTCAGTTGCTTCTCTATGTATATATGCACTACATGGTTGTCTTTGACCAGTGTGTAGGATCATCTTATCATTTTAGAGTCTCGTGCACAAGTGCCTCCTTTTTTAGACACCATGTCACATTTAATAGAATGCTTATGGAGACACCTGGTTTCTGTTCTATTTGTTGTGCTACTTCTAGCTTAGCACTGCTACACTTTTCTTCTGAATGACCCCTTAGGCCACTTTCACACTAGAGTTTTTGGTGCCATCCTTAGTCGATTGGATTCATATAGATCAACTGGTAGAGAATAGCAATGCCTAAATGTACTGTAAATGTAGTCCATTTCACATCAGAGCGTGCTTCGTTTTTTTGGAACATGAATAAAACAGTGAAGATGATGTATTTTCATCCTGTGGTAAACAGCTGCTGCTAGTATTCGTGTAATACTCACATGTGTCACGAACCCCTTTCCTCTGCCCCATCTCCGCTTCCTCGAGCACGCACCCATACACTCCGCGAGCATGCTCGCTTCCCGCTCCCTCGCTCCGCCCCCTTGAGCGCGTACGCTCTTTTTCCTCCCTCGAGCACTCACGCTCCTTTTGCTATTACGAGCTCTCGCTCGTAAACTCTCTCCCCCCTCTGACTCATGCTCGCTTCTCACGCGCACCAGCCTGAACATTATGACCACTTGCACTCACGCGCTTCCTATCCCCACACATTAGATTCACCTGCACTCGTCTCGTCACCTTCATTGTTCACACCTGCACCTTCCCCTATAAATACCCAGCACTTCCGTTTCACGGGTGTTGGTTATTGTATGTATTTAGATTCCCGTGTTTATGCCCCCGCTAGTCTCGTCTAGTTTTGCCCCTGCTAGTCTCGTCTAGTTTTGACCTCCCTACTTGTTACCTCTTAGCTTGCCAACTCCCCATCCCTCTAGTCCCCTCTTGCTACGTGTTTGTTTCATCCTGTTTACCCCGACATTGACCCTCGTTCCCCTCGACTACTCTCCCGGATTTGCCCCTTGTTTGTACTTTTGCCCGGACTGCTTTAATTTAATAAAGCAGTTTTCATCCGTCATTGTGACTGTCTCTACTTGTGTGTGTGTGTGTCGGGTTACAGAATAACCAACCTCACCGTAGACAGTCACAATGCGTCACGCGGATGTTTCGCGCAGCTCACTAGAGCGGAGAGGCACGTCACATTCGGCGCAAGGAGCTACAGTTTGGAGGCAGGACCAAGCGCTCACGGCCCGGGGGCAGCAGGTATGTGCGTTGTCTGATTTATGTCACACTGTTTCACCTGTGTCTGCCCCTGAGCCCGTTTATGCCTCCAGTGCATTTCTGAGCGCCGTGCACTCTTCGGGCGCTTACCTAGAGTTTTCCGAGCAAGGCAGCGGTTGTGTAACCCATAACCCCGCCCTCGCCATTATGGACCCAGCGGCCCAACTCGTGGGTTTGCGTCAGGGAGCCAAACCGTGGAGGCTTATATTATGGATTTTTGTTTCCTGGCGTACCAGGTGAATTTTAATGAGGTGGCTCTGAAGACCATTTTTCAATGTGGACTGAATGAGCCAACCTCATCATTATTGCCTGGTGGTCGCTGCTCCCTTAACCTGGTTCAGTTTATTGACCTCGCCCTACTCTACTCTGGTTCCTCGTTTACTGTGGGGAGGCAGATACTGAACCGGCGCTCCACGCCACGGCCCCGTCTTGAAGCCTTACACGGCCCCGTCTTGAAGCCTTACACGGCCCCCGTCTTGAAGCCTTACACGGCCCCAGTCCCGAAGCCGGACACGGCCCCAATCCCGAGGCCTGTCACGGCCCCAGCCTCGAAGCCTGGCACGGCCAGCGAGTCAACGCCCATGCCGCCCACGGCCAGCGAGCCAGCGCCCACGCCAACGAGCCAGCCATGCCTGCCATGGCCAACGAGCCAGCGCCCATGCCCGCCACGGCCAGCGAGCCAGCGCCCATGCTCGCCACGGCCAACGAGCCAGCGCCCATGCCCGCCACGGCCAACGAGCCAACGCCCATGCCGCCACGGCCAACGAGCCAGCGCCCATGCCCGCCCAGCGAGCCAGCGCCATGCCGCACGCCGGCGAGCCAGCCCATGTCTGCCACGGTCAGCGAGCCAGCGCCTGTAGCCTCGACCGTCCCCATGGCCACGTACCCTGTTGGCCGAAGACGTAGGAGAAGGAAGAGGGCCCTTCTCCCCAGTCTCGTCTTGTGATCAAGACCGCAGAGGCGTCCGCCCTCAGAGTCTTCCACGGCTCTGCAGACCTCTGCTCCGCCCTCAGAGTCTTCCACGGCTCTGCAGACCTCTGCTCCGCCCTCAGAGTCTTCCACGGCTCTGCAGACCTCTGCTCCGCCCTCAGAGTCTCCCACGGCTCTGTCGGGTTCTGCTTGCCCCTCTGTGCCCTCCCGGGCTCCGCCTCACGAGTCTCCAAGGGCCCCTCACGAGCCTCCTAGGGCTCCTCCTCACGAGCCTCCCGGAGCTCTACCCCTCAAGTCCCTCAGGGCTCCACCCTTCAAGCCTCTCACGGCTTCACCCCTCGAGTCTTTCAGGGCTCCATCCCTCGAGTCTTTCATGGCTCCACCCCTCAAGCCTCTCACGGCTTCGCCTCTCGAGTCTTTCAGGGCTCCATCCCTCGAGTCTTTCATGGCTCCACCCCTCAAGCCTCTCACGCTCAGCTTCAGGCTCTCTCGAGTCTTTCATGGCTCCACCCCTCAAGCCTCTCACGGCTTCAGCCTCTCGAGTCTTTCATGGCTCCACCCCTCAAGCCTCTCACGGCTTCAGCCTCTCGAGTCTCTCAGGGCTCCTCCAGCCTCTCAGGGCGTCCCCTCTCGAGTCTTTCATGGCTCCACCCCTCAAGCCTCTCACGGCTCGCCTCTCCGAGTCTCTCAGGGCTCCTCCGCCTCTCAGGGCTCCGCCCCTCGAGTCTCTCAGGGCTCCTCCCCTCTCAAGCCTCTCAGGGCTCCCCCTCTCGAGTCTTTCAGGGCTCCTCCTCCTCTCAAGCCTCTCAGGGCTTCGTCTCTCGAGTCTTTCAAGGCTCCCCCTCAAGCCTCTCGAGCCTCCCAGGACTCGGCCACTAGAGGCTCCTATGGCTCTGCCTCCCGAGCCTCCTACGGCTCCCCTCCAGAGCCTCCTACGGCTCCACCTCCCGAGCCTCCCAGGGCTCGGCCACTAGAGGCTCCTATGGCTCTGCCTCCCGAGCCTCCTACGGCTCCCCTCCAGAGCCTCCTACGGCTCCACCTCCCGAGCCTCCTACAGCTCTGCTCCCAAAGACTCCAGAGCTTCCTAGGGCTCCGCCTCTTGAGCCTTCCACGGCTCCACCACCCGAGCCTCCTACAGCTCTGCTCCCTAAGACTCCAGAGCCTTCTAGAGATTCAGCCTCTCGAGCCTCCTACGGCTCCGCCTCTCGAGCCTTCCACGGCTCCACCACCCGAGCCTCCTACGGCTCTGCTCCCTAAGACTCCAGAGCCTTCTAGAGATTAGCCTCTGGAGCCTCCTGCTGGCTCCGCCTCTAAAGCCTCCCTTGGCTCCACCTCCAGAGCCTACCAGGGCTTCACTCCTGGAGCCTTCTACGGCGCCACCACCCACGGCGTCACCTCCCTCGGCTCTGCCTCCAGAGCCTTCCAGGGCTTCACCTCTGGAGCCTCCTCTGGCGCCACCTCCATGGGCTCCACTTCCTGAGCCTTCCAGGCCTTCAGCCCCTAAAGCCTCCTTCGGCTCCACCTCCAGAGCCCACCAGGGCCTCGCCCCTGGGGCCTCCTGCGACTCCACCTCCCTCGGCTCCGTCTCCTGAGCCTTCCTCGGCTCTGCCTCCGGAGCCCCCGAGCCTCCCTCGGCGCGCCTCTTCTGTCTCTCAATTCCCGCCTGCCGAGTCTCTCACGGCTCCGCCTTCCAAGGCTCAGTCTCCCAAGTCCTCCACGACTCCGCCTTTCACGGCTCCGCCCCTGAAACCTTTCCTCACTGGGTCTTGCCTGCTCCCCTTGTTACCGTTCCTCTACCTGTCCTGTGGCCTCTTCCCTGGCCTCCGGACCCTATTCCTGTCCGGTGGTCACCTTCCAGACCCCGGACCCAGTCCCTGTCCTCCAGTCGCCTTCCAGACCTCCTGACCCAGTCTCTGCCCTATGGCTGCCCCCTAGACCTCCCGACAACCCGCCTGTCCACTATGTTCCCCTTGACCTTGCCTTGAACTGCCCATTGACCCCCATGGACTGTTTCATCTCCCTTTTGTGCCTTCTGCCCCTTGAGCTCACACGCTCGTTCTGCTCCCCACGAGCTCACGCTCGTTCTGTCCCCTCGAGCTCTCACGCTCGTTCTGTCCCCTCGAGCTCTCACGCTCGTTCTGTCCCCACGAGCTCACACGCTCGTTCTGTTCCCTCGGCTCCTCGCGGCCGGCGTGGCCGTCAGGAGCCGTCCTATTCAGAGGGGAGTACTGTCACGAACCCCTTTCCTCTGCCCCATCTCCGCTTCCTCGAGCACGCACCCATACACTCCATGAGCATGCTCGCTTCCGCTCCCTCGCTCCGCCCCTTGAGCGCGTGCGCTCTTTTCCTCCCTCGAGCACTCACGCTCCTTTTGCTATTACTGAGCTCTCGCTCAGTAAACTCTCTCCCCTCTGACTCATGCTCGCTTCTCACGCGCACCAGCCTGAACATTATGACCACTTGCACTCACGCGCTTCCTATCCCCACACATTAGATTCACCTGCACTCGTCTCGTCACCTTCATTGTTCACACCTGCACCTTCCCTATAAATACCCAGCACTTCCGTTTCACGGGTGTTGGTTATTGTATGTATTTAGATTCCCGTGTTTATGCCCCGCTAGTCTCGTCTAGTTTTGCCCCTGCTAGTCTCGTCTAGTTTTGACCTCCCTACTTGTTACCTCTTAGCTTGCCAACTCCCCATCCCTCTAGTCCCCTCTTGCTACGTGTTTGTTTCATCCTGTTTACCCCGACATTGACCCTCGTTCCCCTCGACTACTCTCCCGGATTTGCCCCTTGTTTGTACTTTTGCCCGGACTGCTTTAATTTAATAAAGCAGTTTTCATCCGTCATTGTGACTGTCTCTACTTGTGTGTGTGTGTGTCGGGTTACAACATGGCACTCATGTTGATGACACAAATGTACTGCAGTTCACACCAAGCAATCGAACCAAGTGTGAAAACAGTCTAGGTGTGTTTAGGAAGAGCAAAGTCTGTTGAAAATGAAAGTGGAATTTCGTATTAGGGAAAGAAGAAATTGGAGATTGATAATGAAATGCAGAGAATTAGTTTATTATTTATTAGTGGTGTTTGCTTAGGCAAGTATTACTATTACTCTTATTTAAGATTAGGATTTTTTACAAACCTTAAGCCTAAGCATCATATTTTGGCATGCAAGGTGTCCCGAACATTTTGTTCTATGGACAGGAAGGATGCCTTAAATTGTGCGTCTTCTCAAGGAGAGATGCCCTATTACTTTTCTAAGTAGAAGAGTGGAACAGTGCCCGTATTGGTAAGTCTTTCTTAAAAGAGTTCTAAGTCATGAATCAAAACAACCAGCTCTGAGGTGAATCACAACATAACACATTTTTATTTAAATCAACAAAAGTACAAAAGACAAAAGTACAAGTCTGTGTACTTAACATCTTTCAGGGAATGAACTACAAACCCATGAAACATTGCGAATGATGCAATCAAATAAAAAAATGAAATATAAAAATATTGATTTGAAGGGATAGTTCACCCAAAAATAAACTCATCATTTACTCACCCTCATGACATCCCACTTGTGTATGACTTTCTTTCATCTGAAGAACACAAACAATGATTTTTAGAAGAATATCTATGCTCAGTTGGTCCTTACAATGCAAGTGAATTTTGTAGCTTCAAAAATCACATAAAGGTATCATAAGTAATCCATACGACTCCAGTAGTTAAATCTATATCTTCTGAAGCAATATGATACATGTGGGTGAGAAACAGACCAATTGTTTTAAAATAAATGTCCACTTTCACAATGTGAAAGTGGAGATTTCTAGTAAAAGAAAACTTGCATATTGATCTGTTTCTCACCCATACGTATTACATTGCTTTTGATGATATGGATTTAACCACTGGGTCTTATGGATTCCTTTTATGTGGCCTTTATGTGATTTTTGGAGCTTTAAAGATCTGGTCACCACCCACTTAGCCTAGTTGTGGCGTAAATTGGCACTAAGTCATAATTTACGCACTACTAAATATTTGAGTGTTGCACCGTTAAACTAAATAGTTTTGGTAACGGTTGGAATAAAAACGCAGATTGATATTTTATGACTTCAATGAGCTCATGTATTGAATGACAGGCATCAATCTTTTCGACATACATTATGATGTTGACATTTACACTTGTTTACATTTACGAGAGAGAAAACAAAAACTTTTTTCAACTGTGCAGTTTTCAGTGTGTCAAGTTTAAACTCATTCAGAATATATATTGGATATTAAAATGAATAAATGTCTATTTTCCCCGCTTGTTGTATTAGTATTTATTTATCACCCCTTATTTATTTTAGGTACAGTTCCTATATATTGTTATTTACACACGGTAAATATACTATTTATCAAATCTTCTTTTAGAATATATCATATTTTAATGGGGATATAATTTATTACAGCTTACAGTTACGTGAGCATACAAGGTTTGAACATCAAGCGTAACAAGATCAGACTGAAATCCATGGCTTTTTAACACTTCTGTGTACAAATTTGAAGGCTGCTTATTGGATCAATACAAGTAAAAGTCATATTATGCAACTACGCATTGCTTTACAGAGATCTTACGAACTACTAGTTACGTCTTGCCTTAAGAACAGGTGGTGCCACCAAATTAAGCACTGACTTAGTATCAAACCAACTAGTAGTTACTAAGCCCTAAGTGTGAACTTTACATCCCAATTTACGTGAGCCCTTACACACAGCTGGTGCAACCCTACCCTGGTGAAGAAAGAAATGTATACACACCTGAAAATTTTCATTTTTGGGTGAACCATACCTTTAAAGTATTTGATTAAAAGTACAGAAACAATACATTTTCAGTTTATTGCAAAGTATTCAGATACAGTATATACAAATATTTAAGTACTTTGAGAGTGTAGGAGTGACTCGATTGCCTCCTACACAGTACTTCATGGAAGTGGATGGTCGCCGCTGAGCTCTTTTGCGGTAGTTTGTTTGCCGTGTTTCTATAATTGGTGGATTTTCCTCATCAGGATCATGGGTAGTTTAGTTCATCACCACAAATTCTGCTATTAAACACGATTTCAAAAATTACGCAGTTGAAATAACACAGAATGATATCTTTAACAGAAGCATATTCCATATCTTATCAATAACATCAATTAGGCTTACATTTGAAGGAGGGACTATAGCCATATCTAGGGGCCAGAATTGCATAGAGTTGGACATGGGCTATTTTGACTTTGCGTCAGCAACCTGTGCACTCTAGCAACCACAGCAACACCCTAGTAATCACTTAAAACACCTTAGCAAACACATAATGCCCTGGCAACCACTCACAACACCCTAGCATCAAAGCAGTGAGTTTGGCATAAGCAAACACTGCTCATTTTTCTTTATATAACGTCTAAATCTAGTTAATCTGTTATTTGGATTTTATGATGTTTTAATTAGGGAACTTTGAACTGAGGCAGCTGAGATTTCACTTTAATTCAGACACACACACGCGCACACAAAAACATTACCACACACAACTTTGATATCTTACTCTGCCTAAATCTGTACCTGAAAGCAACATTGAAATTGCCCAGGACAGCACAGCTGTTTCAAAGAGATGCTCATGAGAGCGCGTTGTCATTGAAAGAGCTGTTTTTAATATATCTCCTGTTGTGATTTGTGTCTCGACGGCAATTGGCTAAAGACGGGTGATTAATTGCCACACCTGAACACAATCTCCCCACAGATTCACAAAACAAAATGCTTATCTCCTTCTGTCTCTTTCTCTGTCCATGTCTGTGCCTCTCTTTCATACAGGTGTTTGTGGAGAGTTTATTGTGTTCAGGGCAGGAGGAGAACATTCGTCTGGCAGGTCAGCTGGTGCACTGCAGTGCTGTGTCAGAGGACACTCCGGTCAGCGTGGCGTTTCGAGGTAAAGCTCATGCCCGTGTAGCCTATAATTGCAGCGTGGAGCTGGTTCTGGCCGCTGCCCGGGAATACTTCAACTCTTCAGCCACCCTCAGTGACCCCTGCATGATGCTGGCACGGTATGACCTCCTTTGATTCCCCTGATTTACTTTTAGGCAGTTTGGCCGGCCTACACCCCATCTACCTCAACTATCAAACATAGACAGACAAATTTGAATGCTTTTTAGAAAGACAAGATAACATAACACAGAAATGCAGAGATTTTTTTTTTTTTTTTAGCGGAGACAAATATTACAATATGAGAAGAATTCTATGAGGGGAAGGGAGGTTAAATCGAACTCTGGTTCAGACCACGCGATCAAACCAAGTGTGAATGCAGCCTTCAAAATCAGCTTCTTCAAACACTAACACTAGTTGCATGAAGAGTTTATGATGAAAGAGGAAGGAAACACCACAGGATTAAAACAGTCCAACATCACTCTCGCCTCATGCCACTCTTATGAGTCCAGCCCTAAACAGTGCCTATTGTTATTGACATAATTAGCTTCTATAATGAGAGAGAGAGAGAGAGAGATTTAGTGACGATTGGTGACTCACTCTCCACCCTGCAGCTTTGAGTTAATGTGTTTTCAGTCTCTCTCTCTCTCTTTCTCGCTGTCTCTCTGTCTGTCTGTCTATATTTGTTGTGTTGGACCAGAGCGCTAAGGGTGACAGACTGGCCCCTGAGCGATGGGCCGTGTTGTAAAGTGGGTCAGTAATTAGGCCGTCGCCTTGAAGGGTCTGCCACTCCATATGCATTCACACACTCATATCACTGTCATTCACTCTCACACACTCAAGTCTCAATGAAAAGTAACTTTAATGGACAGTAATTTTGAGTTTAATGTATAAATGATATGGCTTTTGCCTCCACTGAGGGACAGGCTGTGAAAGATTGAAGGCAAATGGAGAGAATGTGAATGTGTCAGGAGAAACTTCACAGAAAGAATGAGTAGTCTTCGATCAGAATATTTCTTTTTTGAGTGATCATACTTTTGTTTTTTTTATAAAAAAAATCCTGGATTGCCACAGACTTGCTCTGAAGGAGTAACCCAAGGCATATCTAGAGATCAAACCATTATAGAGACATGGGATTGGGCTCTGATGAATTGGGCCAGTAAACAGCCACCTAACAACCACCCTGAAAACCTAAGCAACTGCATAGCAATTTTAGAAAAACAACTCAAAACAACTTAGCAAATGCATAGCAACACCCTTGCGACCACCGACAACTGCCTTGCATTGTGGCTGCAAGCTCCTCTTTTCTGTGCTGTTAGCAAAGATTAATGATTCCTTGCTGAATTCCAAAGGGATATTTTTCAAATGTCAAGGCAAAGCGCTGTCTTGGCCATGATATCAAGCACCCTGTGTGTTATCCCGTGAAAGTGAACGTGTGAGACATCTGTATGAACTTGAGGGGAACTGACTTCAATCTTCAACTAAAAAGGACCTCAGGACCAATTTTGTTAAAGCAAATGTTGTTGGGCAAAGTGGAATTAGTTCTGAGCAATGCTCTAGCGTCTTTTGTTTGCAGATACCACTTGGTTTGACATTTTCTAGGCAGATGCTTTTTGCACCCTGGTGCAAAAAATGGTGCCATTTACACCCCAGTGCAAAAAGTGGCAGATGTTATTTTCACCCCAAACTTGGTGGAAATATTGTCAAATACTATTTTCATATTTCATATTTAAATGCTAACATATTGAATGGACATCACTACAATGTGTTTATTTAGAGTCCCACAGACACATTACATTAACCCTAACCTTAATCTTACCTTAGAAAAATATAATTGGTTTCACCATGGCATCTTCTGTAAATGTACGGTCTGGTTAAGAGCCATTCAGTAACCACACAGTTAACCATGGCTACTATATTACCACAATATTATTGTACTAACACATGGTTAATTGCATTAAAACTATGGTTTTACGGTTATGGTTGTTTTTTTTTGTGTTACAAAAAAACAACATGGTTACAACAATATTAGAAATACAATGATGCCGAGCTGCGATCGACTGACCCTGCCTCCAGATAAAACCCTTCTCTGCACTCCCCAACATTTACTGTGACCAAAATCACTGCAATGAAATCAACCTTTAGTTTAATTTGTATCTATTATTTTAAGTATTAAAGGAAATATTAAGAGTGGAAATGGGGAATTGGATGGGAAAATAGTGGGACAAAATGCGGATTCGAATCATGGTCATTAGTACACTACACATTCACATACTGACTTTACACCCCACAACACTGCAGCGACACATGCTGTTCAGTTTGTCATATATTTCTCTGGTTCTTGCAGACTATAGACTTTATTCACGCTAGTGCCATCTTTGGCGCCTTATCATTTACATCGCTGGAATACGACGCTGTGAGGGATAGACTTACCATCTCTTCAGTGGCACGAAGTGTATAAAGCTTTATATAGCTATAGATCACATCTGATTTTCCACAACTCATGTTTTCTAAAGTTTTTTGTAAACTGAATGTTCTTGGACAGATATTTTATCAATGTTTTGTCTGTGGAACAATCCAATAATACTTTAAAAAGCAGTAGAGCCCTTTGTAGAGTTTGTAAGTCTATCTCTCACAGCCTCGTTTTCATTCCCATTAAAAATCAAAGATGGCTCTAGCATGAAAAAGGTCTGTTGAGGTGCAAATTGCTGTTCTGTGTGGCAGATGCTTTTTACACTGGGATGAAAATAGACACTCCATATTTTGTATCTAATGCAATTAATCCATACTTACATTTTTATTGTGGTTAATGTGTCCGACTACTTTAGGGTTGCTGTAGTTCAGAAATGTTTTAAGTAGTTTTAGATTTCTGCCATTGCCTTTGTGTTTGTTCCAAATTGATTGCTTTTTTCGGCTATTGGATGCATAGATTTTCAAAATTACTGTTTGATTAATAACTATTTAGTAGAGACTTTTACCAAAGCGAAAGTACACTTGTTACAGAAACAGTGCACCTGTAGTCAGGGCCTGCCCATGCTCTGTTGGCACCCTAGGCCACCATAGTTGTATCTTTTAAGCCAAGAAGTAGTAGTAGTGTACTCAATGAATGATGCACAATTTTCTGAAGCGTATACAGACTGATGGGCCCATTCTGTGATTGATTGAAGTTTTGCTGCTACTTTCTTTCATGTGTTAGTAAAACTTAATAAAGGCTGAATAAAATTAGTCATTGTTTATTTTATCATACTTAAATGCAGTGATACATCAGGACTCTGGTTTAATAGTAAAATAAAATATTCTGAATTTATATATTCTAAAAGCTTATTTTAATGTTTGCCGCAAAGTGGATAAAGTTGTTTTATCAACCTGTTTACATGCTTATGGGTCATGATGTGAGTCTCGGCAATGGTTTGTTTGGCATCCCATTCAGCACTCAACTGAATAAAACAGTCTGCATGACACTGATAAATGATTACTGTTAGAGTAACATTCACATTCAGGGTGTTAGGGACTTTACTTAGAAGTCAAACATTTTGTACAAAGAACAAACATTTCCCTCTCTCACTTGGTTTTGCTCGCATGTCCTCTCCGTGTGCGAATGATGCACAGATCTATTGGGATTTTACTAAAATTGGAAGTTCAATGCTGAAAAGATTTGCTCGCAGACTTTGCACCAACAGCACATGCAGTCTCACGAATGGACACGGAGTGGCTGCATCGCACTTTTCTTTTAGCATAATATTGCACTATGGATTGTTAAGTATTATATTGAAGAGGAGAGAGAAAGGGCACACTCGCATGCATGGTTGCCAGATTGCATAAATTAAGTATGACAATAGGCAAAATATTTTCTATTTTTGCATGTATAAATCTGTGATCGGTGTGTTGCATCTATTATCTGGCAACCCTGAGCATTTTGAATGCTTGTGGATGTGCGATTTGGTCCCAAAGCCAGAACAATGAAATATCTAATAAAAAAAGATTAATGATAAATCGACCTGCGGGCAGTTGTTTGCCCTGGTCTACAGTTGAGGGTGCTCTAAGGTTTGTTTAAGGGTGCTTGGCATGAATGTTTTAAACTACAGTCCTAATCATAGTTTCTTTGAAAAGAAGACACTTGGGAGTTTTTTGGTGAAGTGAAAGCAAACAGCAATATAACTGAAATTAAAACAACATTATAGAAGCTTAAGTTTATTTGAAAGAAAATACACTGCACTTAACTTGCACTAAACTTAAATAAAACAAGCAAAAATGGCCCAGAGTGTCCGTGCCAGTTAAGAGGTTCTAAGTAAGCTATTTCAAAGTAGTAAATAAACATCAATGGCTGACATGAACAGTCGTTAACTTGTGATTCTTACCTATATATTGCTTTTTTTCTGCTTCTCTTCTTTGTGCCGCTTCCTGCCTTGTGCACCTGAAAATTTGGTTCTTTTTTCACTCATTTTGTCCACATATTATAAGGATCAGATTATAAAATGATTGCATAGCACTAGTGCACAATATATGGGTAGAGGGGCGCACAGTCGTCACGAGACAGCTCACTTCAGACAAAACAAACAAACAAACAAACAAACAAACAAATTCTTGTTTGGCGCTTTTCTGTCATTTTGCGCCCCAGTCACCTATGCCACGAGCCGGCCCTGCCTTTAGCAACCTGGAATTAGGTGCCTTTCTTAAAGGCACAATTGTTTAAAACTGCAACTTTTTGGTTACTCACCTAGATCTTGAACCACAAAGCCACACCACTATGATTAACATTTTGTACCATATTCATAGAAAACTGCTGTGCAAGCTCTTTGAGCTGTTTGAAGGGTAGTTTTTCATATACTTTATATATTAGCCTGTAGTTGCTCAAATAACAGTGAACTTTATGCAAAGTGGAGCATGAAACATGTTTTTTGGGTCTGATTGAAGTGTCACAGAAAATTACTACCATGTAAAACTCACAGATTGTAGAGGAAACTACTCCAAAATATTACTTCATTTATTGTTGTTTTTCATCTTCTCTCAAGCTCATAAATTGAATTATTATTTCTGTTCTAGCAGTCTCTCTGGCTACTGACTTGGATCAAAAGTGCACTGCTAGCTTTTCTAGGTCCTGCTGTCTCTGCCAAACTATATTGGAATCTGACAGCAGAGCTGGCCCAGGATCTGTGCTTTTATTTGTTTTTACTCTCTCCCTGGTTTCGTATGAAGCACATTTATAGCGCCACAGATGTGCAGAAACAGACTTCTGCAAAGCTGTGATAACAGTATGAAAGAAATGTTATTTCAGAGACTCTGTCTGTAATTAAGAAATACAAAGAATTGTGAGTAATTTTAAGGAATGGCTGTTGCTTTTCCTGATCAGTGTTTGGGAGTAGCTATCAAAAAGTAGAAATGTTACTAACTTGACATTTTTCATGAGTGTTTCAGTAGTTCAGCTGTTTTCAAAATATTTAAGCTTTTATAGTTACAAGCTACTTTTTCCAACTATTTGTGGTCATGCAA
This sequence comes from Xyrauchen texanus, assembly GCF_025860055.1. Lineage (NCBI taxonomy): Eukaryota > Metazoa > Chordata > Actinopteri > Cypriniformes > Catostomidae > Xyrauchen > Xyrauchen texanus. Next base: position 29,086,733 of record NC_068305.1, on the reverse strand, counting down.
CATCAATGATTCTTTTTTTAGTCACATGGTATTGCACAAGCATCTTTACAGCCAAGTACGCTAAAAGACAATAAATAAACCCGCTGTTCAAAAAAGTGAATCGTTTTGTCTGGACCGTTACTTAAATGTTCGAGTTATATTCTATTTCATATACATACATATATATACAGTACTGTGCAAATGTATTTTTTCACAAAAACATTTGTCTTTAAATAGTAGTTTTATATATTCTGTTTTTAGTGTACGAGTAGGAAATATACATTTTAGATTTCAACATTCCCTTTGTAAATATAATTGAAGAACAACAAGGAATTCTGCAACAGATGCCATGGCCCCCACAGAGCCCAGATCACAACAACATTGCATCAGTCTGGCATTACATGAAGAGACAGAAGCAATTGAGACAGCCTAAATATATAGAAGAACTGTGGCAAGTTATCCAAGAAGCTTGGAACATCCTATCTGCCAACAACCAAGAAAAACTGTTTCCTGGTGTACCTAGGAGAATTAGTGCAGTTTTGAAGACAACTGTTGATGTAGCTTTTTTTATATATATATATATGTTTCTGGACTTTGTATGACATTAATTGATAAACGAATTCTGAAGACATCCTCACCAGCAACATTTTACTCAAGTGCCTAAAACTTATGCATAGTACTGTGTGTGTGTGTGTGTGTGTGTGTGTGTGTGTGTGTGTGTGTGTGTGTGTGTGTGTGTGTGTGTGTGTGTGTGTGTGTGTATTTATGTGTTCAAGTGTTATCCTGGCACCCTTATCGAGATTAATTCATACAATAACCCTGATTGTTTTTGAGCCAGAGAAATAATGATCAAATTAATTTAAATTGTGTTCCCTTAAATTGTGTTCATGTTGTTACTAGCTTCTTTTTGTTAGTTGCTTGTGTTGTAACCACTTTTTTAAGTAACTTGACTTTTAAACCACTTGATATTATGAGTAGCTTATAACTTGGAAAGCTAACATTCTAAAGAAGCTTCATCAACACTCTGGTTTGCTTTAAATAAATTTATATTGAATATTTATTATAATATGTTTTGGTTTTGGTGCAAACTATCAGGTCATGTTTGCTGTTGATTGCGGATTGTCCTCCTTTGGTCCAAGAAGAATTGGATCTCATTAGTGGCCTCTCTCGGCTGGAGGAATTTGGTGTGAAGATTCTGCCCTTACAAGGTAATGTAATACACACCAATTTACCATTGAGACACTGCATGTGTTTTGTTTCAGTTTGTTGTGCTTTGTCTAGCTGTCTTGAATGCAAGCATTCGTCCTGTGTGAATAGCCACTTATTCTTGTGATGTGAGATACTGTATATGTAGGGCGGCTGTGGCTCAGGTGGTAGAGCAGGTTGGCTGCCAATCGCAGGGTTGGTGGTTCGATTCCCGGCCCACACGACTCCACATGCCGAAGTGTTCTTGGGCAAGACACTGAACTAGGCAGGCTAGCACCTTGCATGGCAGCTCTGCCGCCATTGGTGTGTGAATGTGAGTGTGGATGGGTGATTGGTACACAGTGTAAAGCCTCTAAGGTTAAAAAAGTGCTATATAAGTGCAGACCATTTACTGTATATAGGTTAGACACTGGGCCAATGTGGAGACATTTGGAGAAACCAATGTAAAATAAATAAATAAAAACAAATCCTTCTGATGTTTGTTGCAAGGAAAAATCCCAATAAAGAAAATATAATTTTATAACAAGTTTCTCCTCCTTCAATGATTATTCCATGTCGAGCTTTAAAAGTGGGCAAACTGTTTTATCTAGTCATGGCAAGGTCAGGAGCAGCTCAACTTTCCCTCATAAATCTAGAAAGGTGAACTTTATAACTTTTTAACTTTAATGGTAAACTTATAAAAGTCAGAATAACTCAAGTGAAAAATCTTCTTTCCTGGGTGTGACCTGCGGCTGTGCGCACTCTTGTGTCTTTTTCCCAGCAGGCAACGTTAAACACAAAGCGGTCAGCCAGCAGGGAGCTGTGGCCTGCTCTTTTTGCTTAATTTACCTCAAATCCTCCTACTCACTTTTTCTATTTAAAACTGCACGTTTCACCTTTGCCATCTTTACTAGTAAAAAGAATAGTGAGAGATAACTAGAAAGTAGCAAAGCTGGTACTCATGTTTAATCATACAAAAACCTCTTGTACAACTATAATGAAGATGAAAAAAAGCATTTCAAACATATTTTTGTTAACTAAAAAAAATGCTAAAGAACTTCAACTAAACTGAAAGTATAAATGTGCAGTAAACACACACAGAGAAAATTACTTTAGATTTCGTATTTATATTTTCAAAAAGAAATTGCTAAACTATTGTAGCAAATCTTTCTAATATTTTAAATAGAGGTTTAACTGTTTATGGAGGACAGAGGGTACATCACACACCAACCCTTAGGGAGAAATATCACTTTATTTAATTTCTTGTAACAAAATATTACCATTATTAAATAATCATTAAAACGAGGTTCAACCAAACATTTACTTGATACGCTCACACTAGGACCACCGGTGATACACACAAGTGAACACTCCACGTCACTACACTGCACTCCGATAAATTTCTCCAGCCCCGCACAGCACAATAGAAATCGCGATTACACAGCAATCCGTTTATCACGTTGAAACATTAGCGCGTCCCCAGTCCAGCGTACCCGAGACAATGTTCATACAACCTCTAAAACTTACAACAACAACATACACATACACAAAATACATGAAATAAGTAAAGTATAAAACACTTCCCCGTTTTCAGGAAAACAAGACCCTGCCCAGGGTTCTCGGGAAAGGAATCAGCCGTGCCAAATTGTCCACAGAGACAGCACGCGCTCTTCTTCGCGTTATTCCCGTCCCGCAGTCACAGCTGATCACAATGGCGCGGGCATTAATGAGTGCTACAATGGCGCGGGCATTAATGAGTCCTCGTTATACAACTTCTCTTTGGGAATCACAAGGGCTGAATGCGTTCTCTTATGAAAACACAGCTCTTAAAATTACTCCGGGAACATGTGGCCAGCGCTGCTACCCACCTCGTCCCACTATTACTTACTACACAGATATACTCTATCTATCTAGCTATCTTCGTTGCCGGACAAACCCTAACGGTCTCGAGCAACCAGAAGCTTCCCCGTTTTTTCCCCGAGCACACTCACAAGCCACTCACGTCTCCCTCTCTTTCAATCCTCCACTCCAGGTGAGCTCAATCATCTCTACATCCAATCCATGCAAAGAAAACGTGCTGCAAAACGTTCCGATGGGCGGGACCAAAGTCACACACAAAATAAATCCCCACCATTCATCACACTATCCCCTCCGCTCGGGTAAGAGGGACTCGTCCTCGAGTCACATCAAATTATAATCCTTGGACCAGGCTGGTGGTCTCCGAGAACGAGGTGGCTGCATCCTTTGTGGACACGGCTCTGGATGGGAGCCTCCCACTTCCATCCTCTGGTCCCCACTCCCCTGCTGCCTCTCACCCAGACCGGTGTCCACAGGAACAATGTGTGAATTTCCACCGGAAGGACCACCTTCCACAGCAGACTTTGATAGTGGATTGCTTTCGCTGCTAGCTGCAGCAGCCCTCTCCCTTGTCTGGACAGCCTCTGGAACCTCTGGAACCGCAGGTTGCTGATACCCCCATACAAACTCATGTCCCTCTACCCGGCTTTGGGACTCCGGGTGTCGTTCAACAGTCCGGTCCAAAGGGGTCCTTTGGTTATCCTGCCCCATAGATTCTGAAACAGAACAAGCAACATAAGGCTTCATTCGATTAAAATGCACAACACTCTCCGAACCCCACTCTGATAGCTGCACTCTATACAGCACATCCGACACCCTTTCTAAGATTTTAAATGGCCCCTTAAATCGTCTCTGCAACTTAGGGCACACCCCCCGTTTACGAGCTTTGTTCTGAATCCAAACTAATTCGCCAATAACGTAGTAGTGGAAATTTGCTCGAAAGTCAGCATATGTTTTCTGTCGCTGAGAAGCTTGACTCTGATGCCTTTTTACTGCTTCTACTATGGTAGATAAACTTTCTGCTATTCCAGTCACATATTCTTTTACAGACTGAAATTTCTGCATATGATCTACTCCCAACATAATATCCACTGGAAGGACCATCTCCTGCCCAAATAACACCTTATACGGTGTAAACCCGGTGCTTGCCTGCACACTACTACGATAGGCCATCATCACATACGGTAACAATCTATCCCAATTCATCTGGTTTTCATCCACAAACAATGAAATCATTGATAATAAAGTGCGATTAAACCGTTCTATTAGTCCGTCGGACTGAAGACGATATGGAGAAGTCAGAGACTTGTTTATTTGCAGCAATCTACACAGCTCCTTAAACAGATTAGACTCAAAGTTTCTTCCTTGATCTGAATGCAAACTGCAGGGTACTCCATACCGGCACACCCACTCCTCTACCAACACTCTAGCAATGGACTGAGCTTTCTGATTAGGAAGGGGGAATGCTTCAGTCCATTTGGAAAAATAGTCACCAATAATTAGAATGTACTTATTTTTTGTTAGAGTCTCTGGTAGTGGGCCCAATATATCTACAGCCACACGTTCATATGGGTGGGATACAACAGACATCTGAAGAGGAGCACAAGGGGCCTTTCCATGAGCCTTTCGGTATGCACAATCATGACACTCCCTACACCATTTTTTTACATCCCCGAACCACCCAGGCCAATAAAAACGATCCTTCACCTTAGCTTGTAACTTCTGAATCCCTAAATGCCCCCCAGTTGATGTATTGTGCAACATGGACAACACCCCTGGAACCAGACTTCTAGGTAAAACCACCTGTACTGCAGAAGCCGCATCAGAATTTGCTGGAGGTATCCTCACCAACCGCTGATTTCTAATCTGCAATTGGTCCCACACTGGCAAATAATTCACAAGGGCCGGTTTTAGCTCAGCTTCCCTACGATCATCCCCTAACCCCTTTTTCAACTGAATAAGCAGCTGAATATTTGGGTCCTCTTGCTGCGCCTTAACCAAATCATCTTCACTCTCTTGTATATCATCAGCCTCACTCACTACTCGAACTACTGTAGTTTGTACCTTAGACTGGAGGTAACCGGGAGGGTGATGGTAATTTCCCTCACTCACAGATCCGGGGAGCCTTGAAAGAGCATCAGCATTAGCATGCTGCTTCCCCGGTCTATGAATGATCTTATATTGGAAATTGGCCAGTTGCTCCAACCAGCGAGCCAGCTGCCCCTCCAACCCACTGAAGTTATGCAGCCAACGCAATGAACTATGATCCGTTCTCAACAAAAATTCCCTCCCAAGCAAGTAATGTTTAAAATGCTTCGTAAAAGTTACCACACTAAGCAACTCCTTCTTTGTGGTAGCATACTTCCGTTCTTGTTTAATCAAGGCTCTACTCGCATACGCCACCACCCGCTCCAAACCCCCATCCTCTTGAGACAATACAGCCCATATTCCTACATCACTGGCATCAGTATCTAAAATAAATGGCTTTTTAGGGTCTGGATAGGCCAAGACCGGAGCACTAATAAGACTTACTTTTAATTGCTGAAAGGCCTCTTGACACTCTTCCCCCCAACCAAATCTTTTTCCCTTTTCGGTGAGCTGATGTAAAGGGCGTGCAATCTCCGCAAACCCCTTGATAAATCTCCTATAATAGGAGGCTAATCCTAAAAAACTTTAGTGTAGGCTTGGCCTACACTAAAAACTCACCTCCGTCTGAGTTTTAGGTGTAGGCCAAGCCCGTACTGCTTCTACCTTAGATGGATCTGCCATTACTCCCTCAGAAGATATCACATGGCCCAGGTATTGCACTTGGGAGGAAAAAATAGTACACTTGGAAGGTTTAACCTTAAGACTAGCATGACGAAGTTTCAAAAGAACCTCATCCAATCTCTGAAGATGCTCTTGAAAAGTTTGCCCAAAAACAATAATGTCATCTAGATACACTAAACAAGTGGTCCACTGCAGGTCAGCCAAAACAACGTCCATAAGACGTTGAAAAGTGCTTGGAGAGTTACATAACCCAAAACGTTAAATTCAAATAAACCCTGACGAGTAATGAATGCAGTCTTAGGTCTATCCTGAGGGTCAACCTCCACCTGCCAGTAGCCACTTACCAAGTCTAAAGTAGAGAACCAACAGGCATTTGTTAAGCTATCAAGAGCATCGTCAATCCTAGGAAGGGGGTATGCATCCTTCCTTGTAACGTCGTTTAGTTTCCGATAATCTTTCTGACCAAAACCACAGGTGCTGCCCACGGACAACATTATGGACGAATAATGCCATTATCTTGCATCTGTTTTATCTGCTCAACAACCTCCTGCTGGAGGTGCAAAGGTACACGGTGAGGGGGCAATTTGACAGGCTGTGCAGAGCCCGTATCTATTTTATGCAGAGCAAGATGAGTTCTCCCCAAATCATTATCCCCTTACTGAATACAGACGCATTACGATGTAATAACTCCTCAATAGCCCGCATCTGACTAGAATTAAACCCCCGATCCTTCAACCCAAAATGTGACACTAAATTGTCCACAGTCCAAGGAGGGGAGGAAATTGGGTCATTCACTTTAGTAGTCGACACACTATCCCCTACCTCTACATCGGGGAAAAAAGTACCAATCTTCATGTTTTGCTTTAAAACACAATTATCTTCTGACACATTAATAACTCGCACTGGCACAACCCCTTCCTCGACCTTACAAACCACTTGCGCTACCAAAACATCACATGTTGGGAGCATGATGGACAAAGGCTCCAACATAACCTCATAATGCTGTGGAAGAAGTCCTTCTACTTTACCAGGTAAAATTGCTTAAGTACGAGGAGGAATCAGAACATCTGCCTGCACCCTAACTACCTTCGGTTGTCCACTACCCTCTTCACTAAACAGGGGGAGCTTCTTACCCATTAACCGGCAACACTTTTCACCCAGATCAATAACTGCCCCAAATTTAGAGAGAAAATCTGTGCCCAACAGTAATTCTTGGGGGGTAAAATCAGCCACCAAAAACTCCACGATAACAGCCAAGGAATCAAACTGGCATACCGTCTGCCAACGACCCAGTATTGCCATTTCTCCACCATTCGCTCGGCTACTCTACCCTGATATCCATCTAAACAGGTCCCCCCATTAGTTACATTTAGCCAAAACTGCTTGGGCACAATAGAAACCTGTGCCCCAGTGTCAATCAATAAACGTGTTTCTCACCCCCCTACTTTACCAGTCAGAAAAACTCCAGCACCGGTTGAAGAAACTGAGGCCAAACTGAGGTTTCCCTGCAAATAAGGGCAATTTCTACGTAGGTGTCTAGTACAACCACATTCCCAACATGCTTCGGTCAGAAAATGATCCTGTGGCTCCGATGAATTTTTCAGAGGAGTGGTACGTGCAGACTTCACCTGTATCTCCTTAACTGTAACTTGTAAAGCCTTAACCTCCTGCCGCAACTCCTCCACTATGCCCAGTAGCACTTCAACCTTATTATCAGACGAATTGTGAGTACTCAGACCACGAACTTTAGAATCTGAACATTGTGTATGTTCCAAATTCCAAATAAGCTCCAATTCAGATGCTAAATTAATTGCGCCTTCCAAAGTGGCAGGTTTTGCACTACGCAAATGTATACGCATGTCACCACTACCTACATGTGCGACAAAGTGGTCACGAGCCAGTAAATCTTGCGTAGCACCATCAGCAGAAGGGTAAGCTTTATAAATCAAACGTCTTAATACATTACCAAACTCGCGAGCCGTCTCGTTATGGAGCCGACGTCGGGAGGAAAAACTCACCCGGTTCCAGTCTGCACTCTCACAAGGCTCTAAACACTTACCCATAGCATCTTTTAACAGAACATAATTATTCTTTGCTTCATAAGGCAGTCCACCATAAATATCTCTGGCTCGACCAGAAAATAATAAAGACATAAATTTTAACTTGAGCTCATCATCCCACCCATTTACTTGCGCCGCCATCTCAAATTGTTCAGACCAATCAGACCATTCCCGTCCCACCCCAGTAAATGTTTCAGGCATAAAAAGAGGGCGAGCCACTGGAGATATATTAGCGTTCGCAGCAATCATAGCACCATTTGAAACTATTGGACTTGCTCCTGATTGGGACACTGACATACCCTCTCCCTCTATTTTTATTTATTTATTTATTTATTTATTTATTTTATTTTTTTTTTTTATCCCACCGCTGCCACCAGTGTAGCAAACCTTTCTAATATTTTAAATAGAGGTTTAACTGTTTATGGAGGACAGAGGGTACATCACACACACCAACCCTTAGGGAGAAATATCACTTTTTTTAATTTCTTGTAACAAAATATTACCATTATATAAATAATCATTAAAACGAGGTTCAACCAAACATTTACTTGATACGCTCACACTAGCACCTCCGGTGATACACACAAGTGAACACTCCACGTCACTACACTATTATTACCCTGATGCACTCACACACACACATGCAGAGAGCAGCGGCTGTTATTGGAAGCAGGTTAATGGCTTTGGCAGGTGTTGCTGATGGCTGGCTGGTTTGTGTGGTTCAGGTGCTACCCCTGTGGCTTCTCCGCAGAAGATGGAGCTGTCATCCCCCCCCCCCCCAAAGGTCTTTACTCACAGCACTCTCTCAGCTTGCTCCAGAGCAGTGTGACCTCCAGAACAGACCTCTTCCAGCTCAATATTTTAAACTGTGCTCAGTCAGACAGCTAAGACTTGCTTTGTGCCCAGCCAATAGCCACACATCACAAATAGTACCCTGCTATGACCAGAAGAGCATGGAGAGCACGAGTCCATGTCTTTTTTTTTTTTTTTTATAAAGGTGATGGGTATAATTTTTACAATGTTAATATACTTTCGCCTATCCTTGGAAGATGCAGAGACAACTATAAATAAGACATTCTTAAGTTAATTCACATAAAAAGTGTAAACACTGTCACACTATGTTAAAATATTTTAACATAGTAAAATATTGCTGTCTTTGGAGCAACCTAACAAGCCCGATATATCGATATTTGCTCAACCAGTGAGTGTAGGGTGGAACTATCTGTTTGCCCAACCAATAGCAGATAGGGGAAACCTGTTTCGAAAACATTTTCTATTTTTCAGTTCAGTTGCTTATGCTAGATCGTAGTACACTTCACCTTTTAGTAGATCTGAATGGGCTGAGACATTAGGTATGTTTTAAATTGAATATTAGTGTACTACTTCATACTACTCTACAGTATACTGCATGCATTTTTAAATAGTATGTGAATTTGTATGCAATAATATTAGTTTTGAAGCACTGCTTTTTATTTTTAATTTAGTACTGACTTCCAGTTATTTTCTTGACAATGAATATGTTTTATTTGCTTTTTTACCAACTTTTGTGTAAAAAATAATATAATAATTCCTGACTTACCGGACAAGTAATGAAATTCCTGTCCATTTGCATACATTGTGGTGTGCTCTGGTTGTGTACTTGACATTTTTGCATACTGCATACTGTATTTCTAGTAGGGGTAGTATGCTAGTCTGAAAATATCCATTGTGTTATATTAATATCAATAGGTCTTCATCTTGTCCACTCAGTCTCTATTACTTTCTCTTTCTCTGCAGTGCGACTGCGGACGGATCGTCTCTCATTGATAAAGGAGTGCATCTCCCAGTGTCCTACTGCGTACAGGAAATCAACACTTCTGCTCAACTTGGCCAGACTTCTGCGTGTTGCAGGTAAATTCAAGGAAATGCAGTGTCATTATAACATTCCATTCATGTTTGTCTGTCATAGTAAGTGCTTAAACAAAAGCATTCAACTATGAAGATTCATAAATGCTCACCGATGACCTGCCACTGCAGTTACAAGAAAAGTGCCCACATCAGTACTTGGTATTGTTTCAGCAGGGGCTTTGTTGAGTCCTTAGGCAATGCAACTCTATAAATATTTTCCTAGCATCCCATGTGACTAGACACAACAGTGGATTTGCACAGACACGACACTGTTGCGGCAGAAGAAAGCACTAGAAGGCACTGAGGTTACAGGAACTATTTCTTATAGATTAAACAATACTGATCTGCAAGCATTACAGTGTGTGTTTAATCATTAACTGAATCAGCACCAGCTTGACTACAGGTGAATAAATCGATGAATACACATGAGCGAGAGATTGAATGAATAAGTAGTCATTTCTTTGATGTAAGCTTCACTCAGGGGTTAGAGATTAATATTGCATGGGACAGCCCAAAATATGTACATCGTGACTTCACCTCATGAATCAACAATAAGTTAGTTCCATGAATCAGCATGAATATATGAATCTCTTAGTCGGTAAAGCATAGAGATTATATACGATTTATCCTGTTTTCTTTCTCTCTCTTCCTTCCTTTCTTCCTCCCTCCTTCCCATATTCATTCCTTCCTGTCTCCCTTCCTTCTCTCCTCCCCCTCCCTCTGTTCCTTCTGTCCTCCTCCCGTTCGTTCGTTCCTTCCTTCCTTTTCGTCCTACCTTTCTTCATCCCTCCTTCCATCTTCTTTCCTTCCTTCCTGCCTCCCATCCTTCTTTCCTCCCCCTTCCTCCATCTGTTCTTTCTGTCCGCACTCCGTTCCTTCCTTCCATCCTTCCTCCTATATTTCCTCCTCCTTCCCTCCTTCCTTCCTTCCTTCCCTCCCTGCATTCCATAGTTTGTTGAATCTCTCTCTCTTCCTTCTTCCTCACTCCTTTCCTTCCATCCTCCTTCCTCCCTCTGTTCCTTCCTTCCTTATCCCCTTCCTTACTACTTTTGTTCCTTCCTTCCATCCTCTTCTTCCTTCCTTCCTCCCCTGCATTCTGTAGTTTGTTAAATCTTTCTTTCTCTCTTCCTTCATTCCTTCCTTTCCTTCCATCCTCCTCCATCCCTCCCTCCCTCTGTATCTTCCTTCCATCCTTCCTTATCCCCTTCCTTTCTTCCTTAACTTTTCTGCTCTTTCCTAATCTTTCCTCTCTCCATTCCTCCCTCCTTCCTTTGTTTGTTTGCTCCTACCCTCCTTCCTTCCTTTCCTGCATGCCGTAGTTTGTTGAATCTTTCTTTCTTGCTTTCCTCTCTCTCTCAAATGGCAACCATTTTGTCATAAAGTTGAGGCCTGGTATAAATTAGTTAAGCGTTCATCTGAGACTCATTGAACTTATTTTATGAGCCAGTATGAGTGTCAGTTGTCTTTTTTATGTGAAGCGATCAGTGCGTGTGTTGGTTACAGGGGTAATTGAGGTGATTCCAGACTCTGACTCCATTTGAAATGTGACTCTACAGCACACTTTGTTGTGTCTCTGTGGATGTCAGATGGATCAGTATGCAGGATGTCTGAAGCTCTCCATCTGTCCTATATAGTGGAATTGATTAGCTCTCTATGAAGTGACTTGGTGTTTGCCATGCTAGTGTTTGATGTATTCACCTTGGCTTACCCTCGACTAATGCCTGTAGGTTGTTCTGTTTATGTGTGTGTCTCTGCACCTGAGCCTGTGCCCCTTCATACGTGTGAAATGAGGTGAAAAAAGACAACTAAAAACCTTACTAGTGTATCAAGTCCTCCATGTTTCACCTAAAAAAAAAAAAAAAGATTTTCACTTAACTTACTTAAATTGTGGAAAACATTTCCACTCAATTAAATTACATTTTTCCAACAAAAAAAATATTGGTTTAAATTGACTTCTAGTTGTACAAACTTAAATTTATTTTGTCTGATCAGCTAGATAAGTTCTATTTAATTGTCTTAAGTTGGTCCAACTAAATGCATTTTATTAACCATTAGCAAATACCAGGTGAACAAGTGTTACGACAGTGAAGCTGTTGCACAGTCAGTTCGATAGCAACAGCTTATAGAGCTAAGCTACACTCAAATAAATCCGAAAATGAAAGCGAGAGTCTGTCCTCTACTTAAGAACAAGCACCAATCTTTACTACAATGGAAACTCCCAAAACTCCAGCCTAACAAACAATCCTTTTAATTTCCAGTATAACACAACATTAAACATAAATAAATATCCTCCTATTCCTATCTTACACAAAAATTCCTAAAATAACACTTAGTTTCAACATTTGTTCACCCCATCCAGTCACCTTCAAAGCATGCTTGGAAATGGAAATTCTCTGCCCAGTTTCATCAATGCTACAGAATATATTAATGTAGTCCTAACTCAAATTGTTTAAGTAAACTTCATTTTGACAAATGTAATTGGATAGAACGTAATGAAATCAAGTTAAGACAAAATGTTTTAGAATTGTGTTGCTTTAGTTCATTTTATTTAAGTAAACTGAACAACCTGCAAAAACCTTTTTTTAGTGTATATTTAAATAATCAGTTTAGAATAAGGAAATATGCCTTTTCCTGTAATATTAGCCCTTAAAATGTTCCTGTAGAATAATCATATCCATGCTATCACAGGTGCACATACACATTTGTGCACTCACTCTCCTCTATGTGCTCTTATTATTGTCTGTCTGGTCTTTGATGCTTGATACACACTTTAATGAAAAAGGTAACCCCTACCACTGCATTGATCAGGCTTCTTGGTCTTTATTGTCTTATTTGGGAAGGATATCTTAAGAGGGCTTTTGCTGATATGTGATATTTGAATGACATCTCCGCAGCCATCCAAGAATTTATCAGACAAAATACACATTTCAAACTAAATGAATTTACTGCTAAGCAATTTCATGCTCTGGCTCTTTGACCCATCAGAACCTCAATGTTTGAGAGGGAGACTGAGCACTTCATTTATGTATGATTAGCAAAACCTTACAGAGGTTTAGGAGGGTATTAATGAACTTTGAACCGAAACAAAAAGTTCTTGATGTAACTGATTTGAATGAATCTAAACTGAATTGAAATTTGCTGGCAATGGTAATATTAGCCAAATGATACCACTTTTTCAACAGTTAACCAAATTAGTCTTTACACAGGCAGATTAAAGGTGGGTTAAGGCTAATTGCATTTTTAATAAAGATGCAATACCATGAAAAATGTACTAAAATATGTCAGTTCTGACCCACCTTACCCTTTGTATCAAAGGCAGGTTTGATGCTGCTTTGGTTCTGTGTAAGAGAATTGTAACATCAGTGCAGCTTTAAACTTTGTCAGTGTCATGACAGCATACATATATTGTAATGTAGAATTATATATATTTATTTTTACTATTCCATATTTTCATTTATTGTTTCTATATTCATAATTTTTATTTACTATATATATAATATATATATATAAATACACACATATATAAATGTTAGAATCTACCTTTGGAAAAAGCCATATTGATCTGAATATTGAAGGGGTTAGTTGTGTGATGTTTCTTGTGTTGGCTTAGGTGATGATGAGGCCAAGAGGAAGGGTCAGGTGCTCACTCTGCTGGCAGAACAGGCTTTACACTGTCAGGATTTTAAGGCCTCCTACATTCACTGCCAGGATCTGATTGCTGCAGGTAAGACAGCACAGTTCACTTCAAATCTTACTTCCCTTTCTTAATTGTTTCGATCCAAATCAGAAATGCAGTACAACAGAATCATTATTGGTGTTGTATTCATAAACACCTGATATGCTTAAGAGAACGCTCAAATTGTGTCATAGTGGGGAAAGAAATATTAACGCTTGAAATAATGAACCTTTGCCATAGTACTTGCAGAGTAACCATGTAGTATTTGTAGTAAGACCATAGTAAACACTGGATGTGTTCTCATCACTATGGTTAGATCGATGTAGGCATGATTTGTATAAAAAAATGATGATGATATACAGTATTTTAACTAACATGATAATTGTAACATAAACCGTTTTAGAAATTATGCAGCTATGTAGCTGCTGTATTTATAGTGAAAATTGTGGCCTTTGTAAAAGTGACAAAAAGAATATGAAAAATTAAATGAAGTAGATCCTCTTAACACCAACATAGTTACCATTTTTCTATAGTGTTCTGTTAGTGTTACTATAGTACATTTAAATGGTAATTTGTTTTGTAAGTCTCCATAGGAGTTAAGAGTAATTAAAAATGCGATTTCAGTGAATTTAAATAGTGTGATTTCCTGTCTTGGAAATTAACAAAATATTAAGAAATCATGGAAAGTATTGGAAATGTACAGTATATAATGAATATAACTTTTAACAATTACTGTATACTCAGCTCTAAAAAATTTTTAGATATTAGTATTGGTTAGAAATTGCTCTTTGTGAGTTTAGTCTCTATAAAACTAATATATATATATATATATATATATATATATATATATATATAAAAAATACAAACATTATCCATTATTAAGTCATCAATTCATAAGTCAAAAGTTGTGGGAACCCTGGGTGTGCTACAGTATCACTAGCTGTTTGCAGAATGTTGGTGTTATTGGTGGTGATAAACAAGAACATCTTTATCATTCCATTCAGATACATCTCTAGTGCGAGCCGATAGGTGATTGCGTGTGTGCGTGTGTGGTGCTGTTCAATCAATGCACCATCAGATATTGGAAAGAGACTGGTGTTGTCTATGTATGCTTCAGACTGAGGTAGATTAATGCAGGCTTTAGAACAGAGGAAGTGCTAATCTCTGATTGCTATCGGCAGCAGTCTCACAGACTCACAAACATAAGTGTGGAAAACAGGTTAGCCTCTCCTTCAGTCCATAATTATTCAGCCACTCATAGAGAATAAGGGAGAGGGAGAGAGGTGGTAGAGATTGAAAAGATTCAGTAAATATTTGAGGCAATAAGAGCCACAGATTAAAAAAACTACAATATAATTGCAACAGCATCTTATAACTATGCTAGCTCAACTTGAAGCACTACATGGGCTTGTGCTGAAGCAAGAGATTGTGGGATTTGCTGTTTTTCTTTTTCTTTTTTTTTCGCTGGGCAGATGCATGAAAAAACACTAATTTTAAACATTAAACCTTTACATTTTAAAGACTTAGTGTTGTCTCTTGGAAATATTTTCAATTTTAAAATTAAATACAGTGAAACATCATCTATTTTTGTTTGTCCGTTTGTGAAGAGGTTGAGATAATAGAAACGCGTTTGTGTCAGTTTTTGAATGTAACATTTTAAAGGAATAGTTCGCCCCAAAATTCATAATTTTACTAAATGTTATGTTGTTTCAAACCTGTATGACCTTTTCCTCTGTGGAACACAAAAAAACAGGGCTTGATTAAAAAAATAAAAAACAATAATAGTTTTTTTCCAATGAATTGTGATCTTCATTCAAACATTCCCAATATCAATTCTTCCCAAGATAGATCTTTTACTTTTTGCCTATTTTCATTGGCTTTGTGTTGGTAGAGTGCCTCCCATCTTTGCAAACTGAACTGTTTTTAATTTTCAAATTGTTATTTTCATAATATAAATAGTTAGATGGTTCCTGTATAATTTGCAACATTAAATGAAAGATAATTTATTTCATATACAGTATATGTAAAATGGACATTACAACTGAAATATACCAAATTGAATCAGAATCAAATTGTGAATGAAATTGAATTGAGAGATTGTGAATCAAATTGAATAAAATCTGGAATTTTGCGTGCACACTCAGCCTGACAAAACAAGATGTTATTAAGAATCTCTGAGCTGTTCTTTTCTACACAATGGAGGCATATGTTGATCAGACTGTCTAGCTCCTACAGAACCAACAAAAGTACTGAATGTACTATATTTCGTGTTTACTTAAAATGTACTACAGTAAACGATACCTTGTTTGAGGAACATACTAAATTTAAAGTTGATTTTCACAGAAACTCTGTATCTCTCTAGGCTACAGTGATGGCTGGGATGTTTGTGCTCAACTAGGGCAGTGTGAGACATATTCACAGCTCTCTGCCCGTCAGGACCTCATGGCATTCGCTCTTACACACTGTCCTCCCGGCAACATCCAGAACCTTCTAGCAGCTTCCAGTTCCCTTCGGACGCAGGTGCACTCCTGTCTGTTTTTTTTTTTTTTACTTTACATAGAAAAAATAACCCCTCTTAATTAGGCCCAATTTAGTGCATGAATATATATATACATGTGTAGTATGTATGTATATATATATATATATATATATATATATATATATATATATATATATATATATGTTAGTAAATGTGTGTTGTGTGTGTTTGTGTATATATTTATTCACTGGCGGCCAAAAGTTTGGAATAATGAACAGATTTTGCTGTTTCGGAAGGAAATTGGAAGTGTAATTAACCAAAGTGGCATTCAACCTATCACAAAGTATAGGCAGAACATTACTGATGAAAAAAAACATCACTATATTAAAAAGTCATTTTTGATCAAATCTAGATTTGATCCCCATTATTGAACCACATTTCTAGCAGCCATCACTCCAACACTTTATCCTTGAGTAATCATGCTAAATTGCTAATTTGGTTCTAGAAAATCACTTGCCATTATATCAAACACAGTTGAAAGCTTTTTGGTTCGTTAAATGAAGCTTAAAATTGTCTTTGAGTTTGTTATTGTGTTGCCACAGTATGCATTAGAGTTGCATGTCTTAAGGTCTATATTAGGTCAAAAATGGTAAAAAGGAAACAATTTTCTCTAGAAACTCATCAGTCAATCATTGTTTTGAGGAATGAAGGCTATACAATGCTTGAAAATGCCAAAAAACTGAAGATTTCATACAAAGGTGTACACTACAGTCTTCAAAGACAAAGGAAAACTGGCTCTAACAAGGATAGAAAGAGATGTGGAAGGCCAGATGTACAACTAAACAAAAGGATAATTACATCAGTCTCTAGTTTGAGAAATAGATGCCTCACATGTCCTCAGCTGACAGCTTCATTGAATTCTACCCGCACAACACCAGTTTCAAGTACAACAGTAAGTAGAAGACTCAGGGGTCCAGGCCTTATGGGAAGAATAGAAAAGAAAAACAAAAAGAAAAGATTAGAGTGGGCAAAGAAACAAAAACACTGGACAACAGATAATTGGAAAAGAGTGTTATGGATTTTAAACCCATTGAGCTTTTGTGGGATCAGCTGGACTTGCCGTTGCCATGACTGGGTGTATGTGGTCTGCAAAAATCCACGACCCTGTCGCCGGTTCACCGGTTGTCCATCCTTGGACCATTTTTGGTAGGTACTAACCACTACATACTGGTAACACCTCACAAGACCTGCCATTTTGGAGATGCTCTGACCCAGTCTTCTAGCCATCAGATTTTGGATCCTTACACTTGCCCATTTTTCCTGCTTCCAACACAAGAAATTCAAGAACTGACATGCGAATATCTAATGAGCCAATCATGTGGCAGCAGTGTAATTAATAAAATCATTAATATATGGGTCAGGCTTCAGTTAATGTTCACATCAACCATCAGAATGGTAAAAAATGTGATCTCCTGATTGTGATTTAGGCCGTGGCATGATTGTTGGTACCAGATGGGCTGGTTTGAGTATTTCTCTAACTGCTGATCTCCTGGGATTTTCACACACAACAGTCTCTAGTGTGTATAGAGAATAGTACAAAAAACAACAAATGAGTGGCAGTTCTGTGGACGAAAATGCTTTGTTGATGACAGAGGTAAATGGAGAATAGCCAGACTGGTTAGAGCTGACAGAAAGACTATGGTAAATCAGATAACCCCTCTGTACAATTGTAGTGAGAATAGCATCTCAGAGTGCACAACATGTCGAACCTTGAGTTTAATGGAATACAATAGCAGAAGACCATGTTGGTTTTCACTTCTGTCAGCCAAGAAGAGAAAACTGAGTCTGTAGTGGGCCTACCATTTGAGTACCTAAGCAGAAATCTTGATTTGTCAGACCAGGCGATGTTTTTATTCAATCATCTACTGTCCAGCTTTAGTGAGCCCTCTGCCCACTGCAGCTTCAGTTTCCTGTTCTAAGCTGACCCTAAGGGGTCTTCTGCTGCTGTAGCCCATCTGCCTCAATGTTCGACGTGTAGTACCTTGAGAAATGCTTTTCTGTACAGCACTGCTGTAATACTTGTTAATTTGGGTTACTGTCACCTTCCTGTCAGCTTGGACCTGTGTGGCCATTCTTCTCTGTCCTCTGTCATTAACAAGCCAATTTTGCCCACAGAACTGCCATTCACTGAATGTTTTTCGCACCATTCTTTTTACACACTAGAGACTGTTGTGCATGAAAATCCCAGGGATCAGCAGTAACAGAAATACTCAAATCACACGCTTGGCTAATTAGATAATCACATGAATAAGTAGATGAACAGGTTTACCTAATAGAGTGGCTGGTGAGTGTGTATATATATATATATTCATGCACTGAAGTAAAAAGGTAGATCTTCCTAATTATATCATTTTAATGTTTCTATCTAAACCGTTGCTGAGAAATAATCGTTTATATGATGGCTATCAGAAAACCCTCTTTTTGAGAAAGCGGCCTTTAAAGATTCCAAACAGTTTTGGGACATTATTTGTCTAAGTTGAAAAATGTATTAAAGCATACATTAAATAAATAAAACATAAATAACAGTTTAATGGAAAAAATAATAATGCAGGAACACTGCTCTTGCATGTTCAGTGTGCAAATGTGCATATTAATAGATCATATCTACATAATATCAGTGCGGCTCACAAAGTATACCAAGACCATATCGATGTATCTACACTTAGGCTTGAACATGCACATTCAGACACACACACACACACACACACACACACACACACACACACACACACACACACACACACACACACACACCTCTGAGCTTTTGATGAGATTGCGCATCCACGAAGAGAATGTTCTTCCACGTGGAGACCGCAGATCCACTGGCTAAAATACTCTACATTTAGTGTTATTGATGGTATTGAACAGTTTAGAAATGTGCTCTTTGAGTTATTTTTTTTTTTTCATTGGATCATTTTCCTAAAAGGATGTGAAGAGCGCTGATCTGTTCATGCATTGCTCCTGTTTAAATTAACAGCAGCCGAAGAGTTTTAACACCACATTTAAGAAGAAAAAATAAAACAACATTTATCATTTAATTTTCATGATAACATTGACATATTTTGAAAGCTGTGACTTTGTTTTATTAAAAACTCTAGAAAACCCAACACAGTCAAAAATTAAGTTACCAAATTTCATGTTTATCCAAAAAACTGCCAATTTCGACTTGCAGCTCATTTTGATGGAGTGTGTAAAGTATTTATTTGTTGCTTGTGTGCTTTGAATAGTCCATCTATAAATACATATGTCCAGAGTTTCCCTTTCTTCATGGTCCTTGTCAAGTTACATTTTGTTCATCAATCTGTGATAGACAGTATGCATGGCTAGACTTGAAATAGAAATTTTAAGTTTTTGTATTTCCCCACACTATTACTCCCAAACACTTTTACAGCTCAAATTTCCTCTTACTCCCACTGTGTCGGTTGATTTGCTGTCAGGCTGCTTTTAGGAAAGACCCAAAGTAGATTTACAGCCAAGATAGAGTCCTTCATTGAAACACTCAAAAGAAAATATATTGATGAATGGAATGGTAATTAAATGAGTTTTACTGCTGTGCAAAGTATAAATACTGCCAAAACAATTAAACATTTAATAGAAAAGAAAAGTGAAGAGAGGAAATTAAACAAAAGAATTGTAATGATGGCTAGGAATGAAAAAGTCAATGCTTTGCTCTCCTCTCTTGTCTTAGGTTCTGTACCAAGCTGTAAATTACAAGATTGATCCCTCTCAGTCCCGGAGAACAGGCATTGAGCTGTCTGAGGTAAAGAACAATGCTTTGACATGCTGATCACACAGTGTCAGAAATGAAAGGGATAGTTCACCCAAAAATGAATATTCTCTTATCATTTACTCACCCTCATGGCATCCCAGATGTGTTTGCATTCTTTTATTCAGCAGAAAACATCTTGGCTCAGTATATTACATTGTTGTTTTTTTTTACTCTTTTAACTTTAGATGTGAAAGTGAAACTAAACAGGCACCACCTGTGACTTTCACTTGTGAAAGTGTAAATTTTGTGAACTAAGGACACCCATATTTCATTCATGGCTATAACATCGCAAAATTATCACCCTACCAATTACATTATAGTGTGCTATAAAGCACAGCCTCTGACTGAACCCCTGACTGAATTCAATTCTGCCAGTAAAAAAAACACTGCATTTTTCATATGCTGAAAATATGATGGCTTAAGAGCCCAGCTACTTTACTCATAGCAAGCAACACAAGAAAATATGCCTTAGAAGTGTTTAAAGATTCATATGCACACGAGACTACATTTGTGTGTTTGTGTGACAGTGTGGTTGGCTATTTTGTTTATTCGTGAAATGTGCCTTTAAAACAGAATAAAACATTGATGAGGTCAAAGAAAATGTTTCACTGAGCAGGGGTTTATGTGCTTTTATTTAGATACTGTGATTCTGACATTTTTGAAAATTTCACCTAACATTGTGTTTAAATGTATACGCCTGCATTCGGTTCCAGTTTTCGTCATGTTCCTACAGAAAGCTGGTGGAGATTTGCTCCACTGATGGGTTTTCGTTCATGAGTCGATATACTGTCCCTATACCCTCATTTATAATTCATGTTGAGGTTAGCACGATGAGATGACTGTAGTAGCGGTTTTTATAGGTTTAAATGGAAATCACAGTTCCTGTTGGGATTTCCTCTCTCTTTGTGTCTTTATTCTCCTGTTTGGTAACATTTGCCACAAGCTTTTAAATTAGCATATTTGCAACATAATTGCAACATGATAGCTTTTATATCCCCTTATGAATCATATTTACAGAAAGTGTTTGGTTGTAGACCTGTATGTTGTAACCAGAGCTTCTTTGTCATGCTTTATTTTTGCCATAAAAAATGTACAGAAATCTGCATCATTTGACTTGTCTGAGTATAAAGAGTAGACAAAAAGAAGGTGTGGGCTCTTCATGATGTTTTTAAGTCCACATCTGACACAAATTAAGAATTTATTGTCTCTATAACAATTATATCATAAAACAGTTTGGATGTGGTTTGGCAGGATGTAACAGTAAATGTATATATGTATGTAAATGTAAAACAATCTCTATATTTATCACAATAAAAACAAATCC
Source organism: Xyrauchen texanus (assembly GCF_025860055.1). Lineage (NCBI taxonomy): Eukaryota > Metazoa > Chordata > Actinopteri > Cypriniformes > Catostomidae > Xyrauchen > Xyrauchen texanus. Next base: position 29,065,688 of record NC_068305.1, on the reverse strand, counting down.
ACAATATTGAAGATAAGCTTTTGAGTAATTTAGTATATTTAGCCTATTTTCTGCATCTAGACGATGAGGTGAATTTTGCTAAAAACACAAGCAGTTCGGCTTTCCCTGACTGCATGAAGTTTCTTGCATTAGATGCCTTGCTCACAATTAGGCTACACTGGTCAATCCGGACCGCAAGACTTCATGATGATGGTTGCTTTCAAACTTTATTGAAAATATAATAATGGTCCATTCAGACGTCTAAATTTTCTCTCAGGGGATACTTCTGGACCTCCATACAGTATCATTCCTCAGTCACAAGGGCTTCTATGCCCCCATACTTGTGTATCTAAAAGTAAAAATATATATAAAAAAATTGTAATCTGAATATAAACATATTCAAACAAATACTGGACTGCTGTCATGCTTCAAAATAAACATATGATATTTTAACGTTCGCATCAAACTGCAATTTTTTTTCTCTCCCCAATTTAGAATTCCCAATGCGCTCTAAGTCCTCCTGGTTGCGTAGTGACTCACCTCAATCTCAGTCACGTCAATTCGTGCATCTTATCACGTGGCTTGTTGAGCAAGTTACCACAGAGATATAGTGCACATGGAGGCTTCATGCTATTCTCCACGGTATTCAAGCACAACTCACCACGTGCCCCACTGACAGCGAAAACCACATTATAGCAACCACGAGGAGGTTACCCCATGTGACTGTACCTTCCCTAGAAACAAGTCCAATTTGGTTGCTTAGGAGACCTGGCTGGAGTCACTCAGCATGCCCAGGATTCGAACTTGCGACTCCAGGGGTGGTAGTCAGAGTCTTTACCTGCTGAGCTACCTTAAAATATTGTAATATTTTGGTTGAAGAACCCTCAGACACCACTACTTTGGCTGTTTCTGGGCCCCAGATGCAGGTTTTTAGAGACTACTTTTATTGTTTAGTATTATTATTCTCTTGGAAATTAAAAAAATTTGCAATATGCAAATTTGAATGTATATCGTGATGAATATCTATATCGAATGATATGAAAAAGAATATCGTTATAATATTGTTGGCCATATCGCCCAGCCCTTATAATAAAAAAAAATAAAGAAATCTGTCCCTTGCCCTAAATTCAAGTTGACGTCTAATAATGCATGTTATTCTTAATGTTGCGTAGATTACTTCAAATGTTGTCAGTTACAAATAACACAACTAAAATAACTTTTTAGGTAATATAACCTGATTACTTTTTGGATGAAAATTGAATTTTAAAGGTGCCGTAAGCAGTTTCAGCTGTTCTTCCAAACCTAGACAGCCCTAGGCTTGGTAAACAGCAGGGGAAGAGATGTCCACAGAGCAGGTGTAAAATTTTATTGCACCTTTTTCTGTGAAATCTGACAGGTAACAGGGACATTTTCTGTATGCCATTAAATTTAAAAAAATTTCTTACAGCACCTTCTCATCTCTGAAATGCCAATTTACACCCCTTTGCACACTTGTAGACTCATGTAATCCATAAAAGGAAACTGTAATTTGGTGACACACGTTTAAAAATGTGACTGTTATTTATGTGCAATTAAGTACTTAACATTATGGTTATTTCATAAAATATACGTTTTGTTAAAGATTACTTTAGAAATTCAGTTTGATGGAAATGTGTCATACAATTGAAAATTATACTGTTAATCTTAAAAATAGACTGACATATTTTTTGAGTGTAATAATTTTAACAGTGGCCCTGACTCTGAGATCACAAATCCCTCTTACTTTTCAACCCCTTCCTTTCAACCACCTGACTTCAAGCTGCTAGATGTAAAGCCAACTTTTTTTCCTTTATTGAATATGCCATTTCACATCAGATTACAGATGTAAAATGTGTACAATGCATATTGTTTCAAAGCAGGTTTACTGAAAATACTGCCTTAATACACCCAGTGAGCAAGCCAAAGGTGACTGTGGAAAGAAACAAGTCCTTATGTGCATTGACTACTGTAGTAGAGCTGTAACTTTAACTACTGTAATAAGATCAGTTTGGTTTATATGTGTAACCTTTCTTGGCTGCCCATATCAGGCAGGAGCTGCTGTTCCAGGATCAGTCCCCAGCTCAATAAACCCCACAGACCTGCTCCACAGAACCACGACCCGTACCATAGAGGTCTTGACCAACACCACCATGACCACCAGAGCTGTATTTACCACCTTCAGTGACTCCCATTGGTGGAAAGATTCCCTCAACTTACTTTGCTCACTGCACGTAAGCTCTTCCCACAAAGGGGTTCTCAAGCCTTTTATTTTTTACTCACTCTGTCCCAAACATCTCACAGAACTCTAGAATCGTTAAATAAAAAAAAGTGTTTAATTTGGATGTTTTTATTCAGTGCACAAAAAGTTGTGGACAAATATTTGTATAAATAAACTTTTTAAACAAGAGCAACTGATGAGCTCCTACAAGTAATTTTATGGTGTTTGTGAAAACCGTGTTCTCAAAAATAATTTGGAAAACATGCACATCTATACAAATATTGGGATGTCGCGGAGTCCTAAATGGAGACTTGTGAAGGCAATGTGCTGTCACAAGTGCTGTGTTCCAGTCAATTTTTTCTTATGTGGACATGGCAAGCTTAAACCAGTCTTTAGTCATACTTCACACTGCTCATAATTAAATCAATACCGAAAGTTTTTGTTCGCCGAGCTCAGAAGTGCAATCACTTTCCTCACTTCATTATGCGTTACTCCTCTTCAAACCACTTGAAAGATTCATGTATTTCGGCACACAAACGTGAAAGGTAGATTGGACGGAACTCAACACCTCGCTTGCACATTTTTTTGGCAGAGCCGGTTAGGCCATTAAAGCCTGGCATGGCTAAAGAAACTTACCGGCTGATGTCTATGCTGTGTCTCTTTGTGAAGCAATTTGTTTTTGAATTCCTGTTGCTCTGTCCCCATCTGCAAGATTTGCCCCAGTCCTTCCTGTGAAATGGTCGATAACAAGCAGAAGCTCTGCATTTCTAATGGCTTTCCATAGTGACTATTTCTCAAGGCCAAAATGAAAGAGCTCACAATCCTTGGCAAAAAGCTCTAGTGCCTACAAATGTTTATAAGCACAGCTGAAACATTAATGGCTCCTGCGTGCATGTCTGTGAATGTTTTATGAATATTCTAAGAATGTTTAATGAATGTTTATCTCCTCTCAGGGAAAGGACTTGGAAAAAAGCCGTACCAGCATGACCAATGAGAACGCAGATCTGGAGAGGCAAGGGTGCGGTCCTTTCTACGAGGAGCTCTTCGATGATCCATACGTCAATACAGTAATTTTCCATATATCTCCTTCCATCTGTCTCTCATCTGTTCTGATTTCTTTCTCTTTCACTGTCCTTTTCACATTCATTTAGGTATTCCCATAGTTCCAGTTAAGCAGTTAAACTAAATCTCAGCACTGGAAAAAAATATGAAAAATGTAAACATGACATTTTTCGTTTTGTTTGTTTATGTACTTTTCAGACTGAAGACGTGTATTCCTGCTATGACTATGCCCCTCATGAAGACTTTGCTGAAGTTTTACTTCGGACAGGCAAACTGGACGAAACCAAAAGCGAGGGACAGAACCTCTTTCCTGCTACAGAGGGTAGTGCTCTTATGCATACAAACATTTGCATATAAAATCCAGCAAATCTCATTATAAGCTCTGTTCCAAATCCAAGTGAGATGATAAAAGTTGTTCCAAAAGGTAAAAAAAGGTAAACTAATTTCAATACAAAAGGATGCTTCTTTTGAGCAATATAAGACAAGTATGCACTGCCACAGGCATCCAAACAATATCCAAGATGGCGGACAGTGATAGATGTCGATTATAAATTCATTGTCTACCGAAAATGATTTACTAAAAATGCTAAGTGTGATAAAAAAAAATTATTTCTGCTAATTTTAGTACCGTGTAATCCGATTCAAGTCTAGCCTCCTCTGCGCTTTGCGTAAGGAGCGCTGTTTATGTGGCATGCATATTTGATGTCTATGTAGAGCGTTCCAAATCAGTCACTTATGAAATTCCAGTTAAGACCGCAACATACCAAACACGCAAATACATGAATGCAGACGATTTTTGCTCTCCAAGCTCGATTTTGTGCATCATCGCGTAGGGAGTAAAAACAAAATGTTTTTCATTTTAGGGTGTGTTCACACTTGTAGTTCGGTTATCTTGGTCTGGACCAAAAAAGAAAATTATACATTTAGTCCTTGTTCACACTGGCATTTTTAACACTGAACCTAACGATACAAGCCAAAGGCATCAGGAAAAATCACAACCAGATTGGACAGCTTTTATGACGTATATTTTTGGATGGAACTTGCCGATCATCCACAAAAATGATGGCTGCTGGGGAAATGCACTTGTTATATATATATATATATATATATATATATATATATATATATATATATATATATATATACACACTCACCTAAAGGATTATTAGGAACACCATACTAATACTGTGTTTGACCCTCTTTCGCCTTCAGAACTGCCTTAATTCTACGTGGCATTTATTCAGCATAGTGCTGAAAGCATTCTTAAGAAATGTTGGCCCATATTGATAGGATAGCATCTTGCAGTTGATGGAGATTTGTGGGATGCACATCCAGGGCATGAAGCTCCCGTTCCACCACATCCCAAAGATGCTCTATTCGGTTGAGATCTGGTGACTGTGGGGGCCATTTTAGTACAGTGAACTCATTGTCATGTTCAAGAAACCAATTTGAAATGATTCGAGCTTTGTGACATGGTGCATTATCCTACTGGAAGTAGCCATCAGAGGATGGGTACACGGTGGACATAAAGGGATGGACATGGTCAGAAACAATGCTCAGGTAGGCCGTGGCATTTAAACGATGCCCAATTGGCACTAAGGGGCCTAAAGTGTGCCAAGAAAACATCCCCCACACCATTACACCACCACCACCAGCCTGCACAGTGGTAACAAGGCATGATGGATCCATGTTCTCATTCTGTTTACGCCAAATTCTGACTCTACCATCTGAATGTCTCAACAGAAATCGAAACTCATCAGACCAGGCAACATTTTTCCAGTCTTCAACTGTCCAATTTTGGTGAGCTCTTGCAAATTGTGGCCTCTTTTTCCTATTTGTAGTGGAAATGAGTGGTACCCGGTGGGGTCTTCTGCTGTTTTAGCCCATCCGCCTCAAGGTTGTGCGTGTTGTGGCTTCACAAATGCTTTGCTGCATACCTCGGTTGTAACGAGTGGTTATTTCAGGCAAAGTTGCTCTTCTATCAGCTTGAATCAGTCGGCCCATTCTCCTCTGACCTCTAGCATCAACAAGGCATTTTCGCCCCCAGGACTGCCGCATACTGGATGTTTTTCCCTTTTCACACCATTCTTTGTAAACCCTAGAAATGGTTGTGCGTGAAAATCCCAGTAACTGAGCAGATTGTGAAATACTCAGACCGGCCCGTCTGGCACCAACAACCATGCCATGCTCAAAACTGCTTAAATCACCTTTCTTTCCCATTCTGACATTCAGTTTGGAGTTCAGGAGATTGTCTTGACCAGGACCACACCCCTAAATGCATTGAAGCAACTGCCATGTGATTGGTTGATTAGATAATTGCATTAATGAGAAATTGAACAGGTGTTCCTAATAATCCTTAAGGTGAGTGTACATGTACACATGGTGGTATTCCTTCGTTGCACTCACAAACGAAGATACTGTATGCTGCAAGGACTGTAATGGGCAACATAGCTCCTATTATGAGAAAAACCAGGTATGCTTAAGGTCAGTATTATGCAAATTACTTCCTGTTTTTGGTCCGTTTAGATGTCTTTAGTCCATGTTGCATTCATATATCAATCGTACCACACAAGAGTTCGTTTGGAACCGGACCGAGACCCACTCTTCATGCTGTCTCGATCCGATAGATTTGGTGCGCACCAAGGTTCGGGTGACCACGTTCACACTTGTTCAGATGAACTGCACTTACCGAGCAATCACACCAGAGTTATTTTTAATCTAACCAAACCTGCCAAGTGTGCACACACCCTTAGTGTCTGTGCAGAAACAGTATTTTTTTGTTCTGGTTTGAGTGTTCCGTAGCCTCCTTTCCAATTGGTAACTGTTCAGAACGTTTAATAATGGTGTTTTTTTAAAATGACAGTACTCTGTACTAAGGGTGGGTTGATAAACCATTTTTTTTTTCTCCCCATGTGGGGGAATTCTCTGTATACAGTAAAAATTATTAGCATGCTATGCAGTAGTGTATATAAATAGCATCTTTTCAATAAATGTATTTTTAATATTAAATATATTCCAAACAATATTTCAAATATACATTTGGTCATCCAAAATCAATTAAAAGCCTAAATCTCTCTCCTGCATACATACACGCACTGCATGAGCACAACTTTGGACCAAACTGCATATTATGTGGGCCAAATTATTTTATTTTAATTATTGTTTAATTATTTTAATTATTTGTTTTAATTACAGATCTGCTTCTCAGTCAAAACAAAGAAGTATCAAATCTGTGTTCATATTTGCATCATATAAAAATAAATAAATAAATATATATATATATATATATATATATATATATAATTTAAGACTTGGAAACAACTGAAAACTGTTATTTTAAATTTTCTGTGCATCTGGATTAATCGTGCATGTATATTTTGTCATTTTATATAGTTGTTAAAAAGGTCTTCAGGATGTCAAGGAAGGCTAAATCCACAATGAGCAATTAAGCAAAGAAATGTGTGATGCAGCAGTTTCCTTCAGGATCAAAGCACAAGCATATTCTACTAAAGAGAGAGAAAACCCCATGCTACAGGAAGTGGTGTATTTACCAAAAATATAATGTGGTAAATCATTTAGACTTTGATTTCATTAAGAAATTATCGGAACTAAATTAACTGTTTATTAACCGGTTACCAGCATTTAAAAATAAAGTTTTCACTCCGGAACAAATAAAAAGGACTTTGTTCCCAATTTCTGTTACGTTCTACTAACAATTTAGTTTGTTTCCGGTTTTCATTCATTTAATTCATTCAACCATTTTTTGTCCCTGTCATTGCGTTCCTAAATGTGTCAGACTGCCATTCATAATGTACGTGTTGCATTCTCAACATGTTCTTAAAGGATTAGTTCATCCAAAAATGAAAATTCTCTCATCATTTTCTCACCCTCATGCCATCCCAGATGTGTATGACTTTGTTTCATCTTCTGAACACAACTGAAGATTTTGAATGGGCATCAAAATCTTGAAGCTCCACATTAAGCACATTTTGCCATCATAAAAGTAATTCAAACGAGTGGATTAAATTATGCCTTAAATTAAGTGAAACGAAAGGTGTGTGTAAGGAAAAAGATCAATATGTAAAACTATTTTAACTATAAAAATGTTCTTCCACCCAGCTGGTTCATGAGGTTCAAATACAGGCTGCCTCTTGCCGATTTCAGACCAGCCAAGGGACCCAAAGATATTCTCATGCTAGCGCTTGCGTCACTCGAGAAGCAGTTTGAACTCCACCCTCATGACCGTTCATACCACAACTGGCCGGAAGGGAACATTTGTTGTAAAAAAGATATAAATATGAATCTATTTCTTACACCTAGCATTTAGCTTCAGAAGACATTAATTAAAACACTGGAGTTGATTGGATTACTTTTATGATGGCAAAATTTGTTTTTTGGAGCTGCAACATTTTGGCACCCATTCACTTTCATTTTATGGACCTACAGAGCTGAAATATTCTTCTAAAAGTCTTTATTTGTGTTCTGCAGAAGAAAGAAAGTCATACTCATCTGGGATGACATGAGGGTGAGTAAATGAGGAGAGAATTTTCATTTTTGGGTGAACTATCCCTTTAAGGGGTGAACTATAGTGTGTACTGTCCAATTCTACGGCGAGTTCTCGATCAAATCAGCTGTGGCTGAGCAACAGTTTAAAGAGAATATTGCTAAGCAAGTAAGTTGAAGTCAGTATATTTATAGCAACTTCCCTGAGTAATAACACATCTGGTTTTAGGACACAATCTTTTTAAGGTAACTCTATCACCCTCTAGATTATTGAGGTTTATTACCGACACAGTAATGCTTGAATGCACATTAGAATATTCAATCATTCATGCACTTTTCATTTGCCAAGTGCACAGGTCTGCATTCCCTACTTGAGGAATGTGTCTCTGGCTTTATGATGCTGTATAATGAGGGTAGCACCCTATGTTAAGAGTCGGCAGCAAGGCAGCTCACTAGGCTTTGGAACAGAGCTATAGTTACTACTAAACTCATGACAATATCCCAGTTAAGTTTCTGCTCAGAGTTATGCCATCCATCGTCTTTCATTACCCTCTTGTTAGCTGCAGTGTCCTTGTTAGTTACATTGTAATCTTTTGCCCCAGGGTAGCTTTTCAGGCACCAGCCTCTCCCGCTGCCTGGCCTCGTCTCTTCATGATTTATCGCCACTCACTGGCTACATGTCTGGTAGAAAAGCGTCATATAGATTAATTAATGTGTACTCAGAGCAGTAAATAACGTGCACCTTCCTGATACAAGAGAAGATAGTGGCTAGTCAAAATATCAAGGCCTGTTGCATTAAGATGGATGAGCTGAATGAGAAAATCGATATAGAGGGATGGGAGTGTCCTGGAACTTTGGTGGAAGAATGCAAATAGCAGTTCTCATTTTACCTCTTCCTGCCATTTTATTCTCTCTTTTAATTCCACCTTACGTTGTCGTTCAGATGCGCACAGCCAGTGTAAAGTCACCTTCGCTCGGGAGAACGTGAGATGAAAGTGAAAAACTTGCGTCAGGCTGATAACGCTAAATTAATGATCTAAGCGTTAAAATGTATGCTGTCTCTTCACGTACTCTGAGTGTCTTCTTACAAAATGTGGATCTTTGCCCTTGTTTAGATATTACCCTCATTGATATCCTTGGTTATGTATGGAAGGCTAAAAGATTATGAATTCAGGATATTTTCCTCATTGAGCTGTCTCTGATAGGTCAAGTTTGTTTGGTCATCACATTCTTAATCGTAAAGAGGTTTTATTGTTCATCACATGTGGGAAAATATATGAAAAATAATTCACATTCTTAGAATGTGATAAAGTTCATTAACATATGCTGCCCTACTGTATAATAAGCATAGCTGTGATTTTGCGGAAGGAAATTCAATACAGTAGTTCTGTAAATACAAAGTTAATATTGTGTAACTTGCTTTCAGACACAATATGGCCAGGTATTTTGTCTATTTTTTTGTCCGCTAATGAAAATAGTTCCGAACTATGGTGCCTGATCTGACAAAAAAAAAACTAAAAACATGACTGTTTTGACATTTTTGTAGAATTACATTGTGCCTCCTTGCATATATTGCAGCATTTCAGAGACAAAATGTCCACTGAGTGTCACCAAAATAGAATTTTGTTTCCTAATCAGAAGAGGTTTTTTTTAAAAAACAAAACCTACCAAAACCGGTTATTCTTCCTGTTCATTAGCAAGATGACTTATTATAGTGTAATAACTATGTAATAACTATGTAACAACCAAGAGCTTGAATTATGTTCTATTCAGTCAACATAAATCACATATAGATTGAAACCTTTTATCTCAAATGCATACTGTACAATTTTTTTTTTAGTATTTAGTATTTTTTTTAGGCTTTCTTACATACCTTAACAATTGCACCCATACACATACTAGAATATAATAGTCCCCAAGTCTATAGGTAATGACAGACTCCATCTCTGATCAGCATCTCTGTAGTGCTAAGTGAAGGCCTGCCTTTTCTAGTTTTCATTGTAAAAGAGACTTTGTGGATTGATATGTCAAATAAAGCCGCCAAACAGCAGAGAACAAACTGAAAACAGTTTGGAACCTTACTGCCTTTGTCATTTCAGCATGCGCAAGACTCCCTCTGCTCCAGCTTTGGTTTTGATTAGATTGTCTTGCCAAGAATTGTTTGACACACAAAATACCTTTGATACCATCACAAGCCTAGAATAGCAGAATAAAACCTCATAATGTACTGCAGGCCTGTGAGAAATGGGAAGTGATGGGCTGCCTTAAAAATTACACTCACATCACCACCTAATCATATTGCAGATTCTAGCACTGCATATGTCTGCACAGCAATTGGCTTTTATGTTTCTTACAGTAGAATTTCTTCTTTAGCTTTGCACATACTGTTCCGATGTGTGCTACTGCAGGTTTAATGAATGTATAAATTCAACCCTCCGGGTGTTTGTGGTCAGAGCCTAATTTATCAAATTTAGCCACAATTCATGTACTTTTTTTGCTCAGTGCCTAAATGAGGTTGCATAAACACTCGACTCGACAAGGTGATGATCTCACATAGCTCAAGCAAAGGGATCTAAATAATCCTCAAGAATATAGCAATGTTTCAGCTCAGATGTTTAGTTTACTTGCATGGTTAGAGGAGCTCACCTTTTGGATGAATTCTGTCTCTGCGTTTGGTGAGCTCTAAGAAACTTATCGGCTCTTAGGGCTGTCACCATTATTTACATTTACATTTATGCATTTGGCAGACGCTTTTATCCAAAGCGACTTACAGTGCACTTATTACAGGGACAATCCCCCCGGAGCAACCTGGAGTTAAGTGCCTTGCTCAAGGACACAATGGTGGTGGCTGTGAGGTTCGAACCACCAACCTTCTGATTACCAGTTTACCAGTTTTGTGCATTAGACCACTACACCACCACCACTCCATTATGACATTTTGCTGACGATTAATTTTCAAACAAGTAACTGTGACTATGATGATTAATTGACTGTTTTTGGGCTGTGAAGATGAGTTGTCTCATTAAGGGCTTGAACAATTAATTGTCATATGACATATTGAACTTCAAATATATAAATACAAAAATAGGAAAATTTCGGCACACAAATTTCTTTTTACGGGTTAAAAAAACATATGAAAATAATATTTTAAATATATCAAAATATTTTAAAATACATAAAAATATGCCTCTTTTTGGTCAACTTTAGTTTTGGTAAATTTTACATTTATACTTGTTTTTTTTAACTTGTGTATCTATCTATCTATCTATCTATCTATCTATCTATCTATCTATCTATCTATCTATATATATATATATATATATATATATTTTTTTTTATTATTATTTTTTTCTTTCCTATTTTCTTCACTTTCACACATTATTGTATTGCTCTGATTAAACTCACAAGTCTTTATTAGTCAAGAAGCAAAACCTTAGAGATTTTATTACTCCACAATAATAGAGAAAGCATGCGTCGTCTCCTCTTTGTCACTGCGTCATAAACACAGTGTGTATGAACCAGGAACATTTGCCATTTCATGATAATTTAAAGTGAAACCAGAGCACTTTGCATTCACTATCAAAGTTTATACTTGTTCATTTATATTTCTGCTGGAGTTTGGCATGAGCATCTGCTGACAGTGCATGCATCAGAGTGCTTCACACGCTCTTCAGGGCATGAGCTTGTTGACCTCCTCGGTGCGGCTCAGTGACGCTCATGCCATTTATTCAGTACCTTTGCTTAAAATTCCCTTATTTGGGCATTAAAATGTGATTGTCATTTGAATGCCCAATAATCACGATTGCCTCAAATAACTGCGGTTATATCAAATTACCGCAATCAGATGGTTATTTAATAATCGCGACCTATAGTCTAATTTTTACCTTTTTCAAAACTTGTTTGCAACAGAAGGAAGCAAAATCCATGGTGTTTTAGTTGTAATTATTATTTCTAGTAATTGGATTTTTTTATTGAACATTGGTGTCATTTACAGTTCACAACTGTTTCCACAGTTTTTTAAATGTACTGTCCACTTTACTCCACCCCTTAACTGTGGGGAAATCACTGTAAAGGATGGCCTCTTGTGGATTGTTGCTTCATGTAAATAGTTGATTGGTTGAAGGAAGAGTATGTTCTGATGAGTCATAATGTCAGTATTGCTGTCACAGTCACATTTCAAGTTTGCACTGCTGTTGAGACCTGTACTGATTCATTCTACTCTCTTACCTGTCTAGCTCCCCCTCTCTCTCTCTTACTCTCTTTCTGTCTCATCATTTTAGAGTATTGCAAGGAGGTGCTGCCCTGCAGTAATACCTCTGAAATATTCATCCCTCTTTTTTCCCCCTCCATCTCTTCTGTCATTTCACAGTGCTCCTTCAGCTGGCCAGTGATGCCTTTCCCAAAGATATGACACTCGCCCTGGCCTATTTACTGGCTCTACCTCAGGTGAGTCTGACTGCTCTATTTGCAGAACTTTCTCTGTGAGAGTGTGCACGTATGTGTGTGCAAGAGGGCATGCTTAAGCACTGGTACCACAGATTATGATTTTTTTCTGTAACTATTTCTCTCTCTCTCTTGCTGTCTCTCGTCCATTGCTGCAACGAGAAGCATGTGGTATTGAAAGATAAAGTAATTTAAACACAGCTAAAAATCTAATATCAATTCTAATACCTGTTATCCTCTGTCCTAGTACATTTAAAGCCATAGTATAAGCCTCAATTGAAAGTATTATGTTTTCCTAACTCAGGAAATCGTTTAAAAATGATCTTGATGGGTTTGTAATTCATGGTAAGTCCCGTGTGATACCTTTCAGTTCATTATTATCTGAGATTGGGTTGAAATTGATTGGATATCATTGTGGCCATTGTCCTCTTTTTTTATAATTTCACTGGACTGCCTTCAAGGGTCGAGTTCTTAAAATATTCACTCACTCAAAGTACTTGTTTGGCTCACTAGGGACATTAGCTGCAAGTGTCAAACTTCAAAGTCATATCTCTCTGGCTACATTCACACAGCAGCACAATACCCATCTGTACTCATAGAAAAATTTTACTATACCTACATTTTTGCTAAATTATTTTTTCGTTGTTCATATCATGGCAGTTTCCTGGTGACATTAATGATGGAGGCATTACAACAACAATGACTTTGACTCAATTGGCTTTATTATTAACAATTACATAATTGGCTTTATTAAGTCTTAATAAGGTTAAAATGCTGTAATTTAGATAAAGTCTAAAAGAAAGATGATAATTTCAAAACTTTTCACCCTGTTCCTCATACAATGCTATCTTATGACATCAAAACACTTTTTTTTTATAATTCAAGACTTGTAAGACAATATATCTTAATGTTTGCATTGCATAACCTACTACATTTACAAGCTTATTGGAGCGCAATGAAATTGTGCATTTTGTGTAACTGAGAGAGTGTTGCACTTTGCGATGCAAATGACAGCGGTACGAGTCCCAAAGAGCACGCGAGTCAACACAAGAGTCAGAAATGTCACATAAGCGACACATCACAGACATGCCATTCAGTAATTGTGTTTTTCATCTCACATTTGCAATTTATGACACGATTGTTTAGGTTTAGGGTTTAGAGTAGGTAGGTTGGTTTTGTTGATTTGAAACTTAATAGCGCAGTAACCTTAAAACATTTTTATTTTCTTTCCCCACATTTGCGTTTAATACATTTTGGGGGTTAGGTTGATTTAGAACTCGATAGAGCAATAAACTTAGAAACCTCATTTATTTGGGAGAACATTAAACACCCTTTTTGCACCACTCAGTGTACATTTCACCTCAGAACTGCCACGATACTGTACATGTAAAGAGCCATGTAAAATCATTCTTTCATGAGATCAGGCTCCAAAATATGGTTGTCAGTCCTGTTTTATGGTCATTAGTAAGGTTATTTTTGCAAATAGTTTGGTTATAAAGGAGAGTGACATCCATATTCTATAACCAAACTGACCCCTTAAAATATCAGGAATCGCACCCGTATTTTTGAAGTGAGCTTGGTACACCTGTGATGTGTTTGGAACCGTAGTAGACAACTAGTTGTCTGTTAAGTCATATGTTAGCCACTCTGCGCTGCACACCTACTTGTCTCTTCATTCTCCATGTTATCTGAAGATTTTAGTCGCTCTTCCAGTTGCTGTATTTCCCACCAGTTGCCGGAATATGCTAGTTAATGTTATCCTATTGGACTAAAACTTCCTGACTTAGTTCACACAGGGTATCGAAATGCCTATCGAATTCTTTTACATTTTGTTACCCTTATGATGTTCCTGGTCAAAAATGACCGGTCTATTAAAAATTGCTTAAATCTGTTTTTATGCTATATTATTACCAAATATTGGATTAGATCTTTTTGTCAACTTGTTTTATTTCAATTAGCAGAGGTTTTGTATTTATATTTGGAACTTACTAATCGTAGGCCTTAAGCTTATCAGCTAATTTTTGAGTGAAAAAAAAAGGATTATTTATGGATAATTTTGGCAATATTAAATAAAATATGAAAAACATTGTGTACTATTTATCATTCTAGTGTGCTTTATTGTTTAACCAGAAAGTTTTTTTTTTTTGTAAATAATTGCATATAAGTCACACTTGTGGTGTTCCCCGTCAAAAATGACTGGCCATTGAAAATTAATTAGGAGATCAAAAATAAAAGACAAATTGTGTGTTGAGGGGCATGTTAATCCATTAGATGAGCACATATGTGTATGTGTGCTTGCAAATATAAAGGCCTCGGACCTGTGCACACACACACACACACATGCACACACACAAACACAAACACAAACGTGCACACATACATGCACAAACTCTTGAGTATAACATGCTTTCTTTTGCACAGAGGACTATTATCCTACCCTGAAATTTGTCCAACATCTATTTATCCATCCAACATTGTATCAGACACACACACACACACACACACACACACACACACACACACACACACACACACACACACCTGAACTTTCTTTGTACCACAGTGACACTTATCCAATAGAATCTTTCTTTCATCACACCTTTCAGACAAAATATTATGACAATGTGTTTTGGAATTTTCATAATCTCACAAAGAAGCAGGTCAACAGCCGCTTTTCCACTATCGTGAGCCAGGCTATAGCTATATAGCTGGTGCCAACGTAGCACACCTGCCCATTTCAGTCTTGTTTTTTGGGATCTTCCCCATTCATTTTCAATGGCCATTAATTTTTGACTGGAAACACCACATCTGTGACTTTCTGCCATTTTTTACTAAATAATAGTGCTTCAAAACAAACTTTCCTGTTAAAAATTGAAGCACAGATGTTTTCTTATGGTGTATCATTTAGTCAAAATAACCCAAATGCTTTTTCCACTCAAAAAAAGAGGTGCAAAAGCTCAGGTCAATGAGGCCTATGATCAATAAGTTCCAAAAAGAAATACAAAACCTGTATTAATTGAAAGAAATCAAGTTTAAAAAATATCTAATCCAATATGTAAGGAATAACTGACGACGGGCCGTTGAATTATTAGAAAAATAATGCACACCCGGGGTGGTAATGCGGTCACGACGCGAAGCGGAGTGGCCATTACACCTGGTGTGCATTATTTTCTAATAATTCAACGCCCGGAGTCAATTATTCCGCTTATACTACAGTTACCACACCTCGAAACATTGTTCAGATGATGTGATTCTAGACGTTTGTCAAGTTTTTGTCATTAAACCGCTCTTGTATGTAGGACTAATTTCTTACGCATCTAATCCCATGCCTCCTTTGCTAATTCCAAAACGTCATTTTAGAGTTAGTAACGGAGGTTTGAGCCACTGACAGCAGACTAATGCAGTTATTAGTGTAGTTATTAGAGAGACAGAGGTTGCAATAATGAGACAGAAAATCATAATGCGTCATATTATTTAATTTATTTATTAATTCATACGTTATAATTCATTCGTTAATTCGAACGAATTTATTTATTAAAATTAAACTGCACGTTAAACACATTGACAGCCCAAGCTGTTGTTTTTTTGGTGTTTTCTTCATGTTTTTCGCCCTCAAGTCGGTCTAGCTGTTCTTTGCTGATTGTTTTATGTCTTTTGTTGTTGCCGGCTGCCTTTGATGTCCTCTTCCGTTTATTTGTTTTTTCATCTGAGCTATCCAATACTGCGGTCCAACAGCCCTGTAGTATAATTGGTGATAATATAGTATAATGACAGATTTATAAGCAATTTTAAAAGGCCGGTCATTTTTGACCGGAAACACCACAAGTGTGATTTTATGCAATTATTTACTAAATAACAGCTTTTCAAAACAAATATTAAAGCACACTAGTGTGATTAAATATAATTTTTTTCATATATATATATATATTTTTTTTATATTGCCAAAATTATCCAGTTATCCAGGCCAGTCATTTTTGACTGGGAAGACCAAATTAGGTAAAACATTTTAAGACCGCTAAAGGGTTAACTAATGTTGTGCCATTTTTGATGTATTTGATATTTTCTTTAGTAACTATGGTTACATTTGTAATTTACAGCTATCGCAAGATATGAAAAGTAGCTTGACTTTGATTATTTATTCTTACAGATAGAATTCAAGCTGTTCCAGTAAACTGTTGATCTAGACAATTCAAGATTCACTCAGCTCCATTCAATATTTTGCAAGCAAATATGGTTGTTATTTACCAACACTTACTGTGTGAACATACAGGTGAAACTCGAAAAATAAGAATATCGTGCAAAAGTTCATTAATTTCAGTAATTCAACTTAAAAGGTGAAACTAATATATTATATAGACTCATTACAAGCAAAGTAAGATATTTCAAACCTTTATTTGATATAATTTTGATGATTATGGCTTACAACTTATGAAAACCCCAAATTCAGAATCTCAGAAAATTAGAATATTACATGAAATCAATAAAAAAAAAGGATTTTAAATACAGAAATGTCGGCCCTCTGAAAAGTATAATCATGCATATGTACTCAGTACTTGGTTTGGGCCCCTTTTGCATTAATTACTGCCTCAATGCGGCGTGGCATGGATGCTATCAGCCTGTGGCACTGCTGAGGTGTTATGGAAGACCAAGATGCTTCAATAGCGGCCTTCAGCTCTTCTGCATTGTTTGGTCTCATGTCTCTCATCTTTCTCTTGGCAATGCCCCATAGATTCTCTATGGGGTTCAGGTCAGGCGAGTTTGCTGGCCAATCAAGCACAGTAATACCATGGTCATTGAACCAGGTTTTGGTACTTTTGGCAGTGTGGGCAGGTGCCAAGTCCTGCTGGAAAATGAAGTCAGCATCTCCATAAAGCTTGTCTGCTGAAGGAAGCATGAAGTGCTCTAAAATGTCCGGTAGAGCGGCTGCGTTGACTCTGGACTTAATAAAGCACAGTGGACCAACACCAGCCGATGACATGGCTCCCCAAACCAACACAGACTGTGGAAACTTCACACTGGACTTCAAGCATCTTGGATTGTGTGCCTCTCCATTCTTCCTCCAGACTTTGGGACCTTGGTTTCCAAATGAGATGCAAAATTTGCTCTCATCACAAAAGAGGACTTTGGACCACTGAGCAACAGACCAGTTCTTTTTTTCTTTAGCCCAGGTAAGACGTTTGACATTTGAAGCCCATGTCCAGGACCCGTCTGTGTGTGGTGGCTCTTGATGCAGTAACTCCAGCCTCAGTCCACTCCTTGTGAAGCTCCCCACACATTTGAATGGCCTTTTCCTGACAATCCTCTCCAGGCTACGGTCATCCCTGCTGCTTGTGCACCTTTTTCTTCCACACTTTTCCCTTCCACTTAACTTTCTATTAATGTGCTTTGATACAGCACTTTGAGAACATCCAACTTCTTTTGCAATTACCTTTTGAGGCTTTCCCTCCTTGTGGAGGGTGTCAATGATGGTTTTCTGCACAACTGTCAGGTCAGCAGTCTTCCCCATGATTGTGAATTCAACTGAACCAGACTGAGAGACCATTTAAAGGCTCAGGAACCCTTTGCAGGTGTTTAGCTGATTAGAGTGTGACACTTTGAGCCTACAATACTGAACCTTTTCACAATATTCTAATTTTCTGAGATTCTGAATTTGGGGTTTTCATAAGCTGTAAGCCATAATCATCAAAATTATATCAAATAAAGGCTTGACATATCTTACTTTGCTTGTAATGAGTCTATATAATATATTAGTTTCACCTTTTAAGTTGAATAACTGAAATTAATGAACTTTTGCACGATATTCTAATTTTTCGAGTTTCACCTGTACACTCTGTGTCTGTTTCAGGTGTTGGATGCTAATCTGTGTTTTGAGAAGCAGCCCCCATCAGCACTATCTCTTCAGTTAGCTACATATTACTACTCAGTCCAGATCTACTCCCGCCTTGCACCCTGCTTTAAAGACAAATGCAGCCCACTTTACCGGGTAAGCAAGCACATACACCTTTCTCCCTCTCGCTCTTGCTCTCTCTCACTCTCTATTCCATAGTCCCTCCTCTTTATCTTGTGCTTTAGCAAGTTTCCAAACATTTACATGAGTCAAGAACAGAATTCATTAGCGATACAATAAAAGTTCTTACCTTGAAGAACCGATAAAATAGTACCACAGCCTTTTCTCTCTTTGTTTTCTGCTTTCTCTCCATGTCCCACCTCCACCTCTTTTACACCCCTCCTACGGTGTCATTCTATTTCTCTTTGCGTGTAATATTTCAGGTTTATCTGCATTACACATGACAGCGCTTTACCGCTTCCCTGCAAATTTTGCATTGTCAAGCCGAGCACTTCTTTTCTCATTTTATTCTGTCTCTGCCTCCGTTCCATTATCATAATTCCATCTTTCATTTTCACCCTCTGTTGCACCTCAACATCTCTCTCTTTCCCTTCGTAGCTCTCTCAACTCCTCTCCTTCTCTCTCTCTCTCTCTCTTAGCGCCCTATTTTATAATGATGCCTGCTCCTCTCAGTTCTTTTTGAGAGTTGTTGGTTAACGAGGTGGAAGGTCTCCTCACAGGGATGCTGGATCTGTCTCCTAACTTCATACCAGCTTTATCCTGACCGTCTGCCTTACGAAAACACCTTTTTATTAATGCCCATGCTAGCATTCTCAGCTTGAAGGTCAGCATTTACTTGTTAGCTTTAACACATTGCTAACACTTTATAAAACCTTTAAATTGTTGTAAGCAAACAATAGATCTGTTCAGCATTGACGTCAGTTTGTTGGCAAACCCGGAAGAGAATTAGCCAAGGGTTCCCTCTGGATTTTCCTTTGGTGTTTTATAATTGGAGTTTTGGATTTATGAGTAAAATAAGGTCTGTGGTAAACATTACTTGGTGGTACGTGAAAGTTTTGTTTTACAACATATATTAAACACTTTCATACCTCAAACATGAATTTTGAAGATGCCATATGATACAAATTTTTTTATGCAATTCAATACGGCTCCAAAATGTACTTTTGAGTTATGAAAGTAAGTCATTTTTACCACAGACCCTATTTTACTAATAAATCCAAAACTCGCTTTATAAGACCCCATAGGAAAGTCTTGAGGGAACCCATTGCAAATTCTCTTCTGGCTTTGTGGATTAGAACCTGATCAGCTCTATAGGGCTTGAACTTTCATCACAGGTGTATGGATTTATCATAACGTCAGATCTCACAAGCAGAGTTTAAAATGATCTAGATTTAGATTTATGCAGTTTTATTCAGGAAATACTAAATACACTAATCCAACCCATGGGAAAGAATATAAAATAAAAAAAAACGCATGCATCAATTTAGAATTTCTGTTCCAATACAATAAATGATCATTCACAGCTCATTGTGGCCGATAGCGATAACCAATCATTTTATTTAGTTTGTTTTATCACTTTAAACTGGAGCTGCTTGCTAATTAATTAAAAACAACTCAACTGCTCAACTAATTACACCATAAATAATTATAGTAATATTAGCAATATTACACAGTTATTGGCCAGTAATATATTGGCCACTGATTTATCATGCCTCCTAACTACTATTAAAGATCAAGACTCGACAAAGTCTCAAGTCACAGGATGGTGTGTATATACAGTATGCCTAAATAGTGGGCTAACTAAGAAATATTTAAGATTTAAGAGTGGCGTAAATGTCCAAATTCAGAATGCTTTTGGGCCACTTTATGTTTGATTATGAAATATAGTCTACTGTTTTTTTTTTTCCTGCAGAATATGGTTTAGTAAAAGAGACAAAATGGAAAGAAAATTGTGAGAGGATCAGTTAATATTTAGGCAACAATTATTAGGCAATATTTTTTTATTCTGCTGCAGACATGTGGTTGGCATTTTGAAGACATTTTGTTAATATTGTATAACTATGACATCAGTTCACAGAATTAGCTTGCAGGTATTCAACTTTTCCTCTTGTGAGCTTGAAACCATCTATGTATGTTTCAGTACTGAGAGACTGAATCTTCACAGTTTCTGAGAACTGTCACTTAGTTAGCAGCTCTCTCTTTAGCTACAGGCTGAACAGTTTGAATGACAAAACACACAATGAAATGTTATTGTAATTATATCACAGTGTGAAGAATATAAAGCCATATCATTTTAAACAGCTATACAAAGCTGATTGTGTCTTATTATTATGTATACAGTATCTTCATGTTTAAATGTTCAAGTCTTTAGGAACCAGTACATTCAAGGAGATAATAATCTTTTTTTGAATAAATTTACTTAAAAGTAAAGTGTCATTTTTCAATCAAATTCTCCTATCCCAATCTAATATATGGAGGCAACTATTAAGTAAGCCTTTTGTATATTTAATTTTTTCTCAAATCTCAACCAGCCTGACCAACATGTTCTCACAGAAAATTGAAATCCCGGAAATCGACCACATTTTGCCAAATTACTGAAAAACTCCATCCCCTGTCAAAGCTATATCAAATGCATTATCTGTCATGCATTTGGTAGCAACCTCCAAGACACTGGTTCTGGTCCCATGGGAGCTATGAAGTACACAAACACGAACAATGGTGAGTGCAATTTGGGGGTTGCATTTTCCCTCTAAAATTACATTAGTACTCCACTGACGATCAGGTTAGTAAAATATGCATTCCTGTCAACTGCGATGCATAATAACAACAAATAATTTGGGTTTTTGTTGAAACCTAATGGACATTTTACTTGAAAACCGGAGCTCACATATGCCCATATGTTCAACAACATTTCTGACTTCGGCCACTGGGGGCAGTGGTTCTGATTTCAGTAAGCACAGACCAATTTTAGCTGAGGAACTTTCGACCTACTTTCACCAAATTTACAGTGCGATCAGTCTGGCCTGACAAAGCAACACTGGCTCAACCAGTGGCAGGAGTTTGGGAAGGGATTTTTTTGTTTTTGTATGATGAGTAGGAAATGGGGGATTGTTCGGGGAACCTGTTTGAAAACATAATTTTTGCACTTTTGTTTTGTGATGCTGGTGGCACAGAAGTTACACATTGATGTAGCCTTTTCTGTGTTAAAATACTCGCCTTTCCAACCTTTATATGCAGACACAACTGTAAGTAAGTCATTCATAGGTTTATTTTCTCAAAAAATTTACGCCCTGCATGAAAACCCTCTGTTTTGAGCGACCCACCTATAGAAACACAATGTCAAGGGCATATTCAGAAAACTGTTTGATATTTCGATTTCTATTTGGTGTTGTTAGTGGCGCATTCATTACATTAGCTTTAAAGTTATAGTCAGGCAATATTGGAGTTTGAAACATATGAACTGAAAAGTTAGTGAGATTGTACGGATGCACGGCCACACGCTACCTACAGGTGCACTCAGAATGTTTTTTCAAGGAAAGTCGAGGTAATAAGTGGGCAGAGTTTACTTTACACCATATAGCAATTCACACATCCGCCTGAACACACTTTTTTTAATGGATCGTAATGTACATCATTGTGGCTTTGGTTAAATGGCAGAGAAAATCATTTTCAACTGATGGAGAGAGAAAGAATATTATGTTCTGTTCTTTTGTGTGCTTTTTACAAGTGCCTTGTTCTCTGACATTTTGCTTTGAGTTTGATGATGGTATTTGTTGAAGAAGACAGCCTCACTGCAGACAAGCTGTATAACAAGACTTCAAACACCTCTGTAATTTGTACCTCTTTAAATTCTCATCTATTTATCCATCTGTCTCTTCATTTGCTTTTATCTCCCTCTCTCCAGTGTAACACTTATTTATTTCATGGTATTCCATTTTTGCTTATTTTTCTCTTAATTAAACTAATGTTCTCTCACACACATAACACATAATCTCTCCGTCTCCTCATATATATATATATCTCTCGCTCGCCCATCATGTTTCCATCCTTCTGCCTTCCTTTGCTATTTTCCTTTTCCTCAGAGCGGATCCCCCTCAGACATTATCACTATCACAGGCAGCATATGTATGTGTTGTTATTGAAAGTAAGTAGGTCTGTAGGAACGTGCAGTCAGGCCTTTGGATGAATTCCGCTCCATCTAAAACAGCACGCTGTCTTTGCATTGCAAATTAAGCCCAACAAGATGTTTCTTTCAAATATAAGTGCATAATTATGTTCTTGGTGTAGGAATGGGACTGTGATCCTGTTGTACTGTGACGCCCTACTAACAGTGAGCAAGTGTTTGCTGCTCCAACCAGTGTTGTTTTTGTTCTCTATTCTGTTGAAATGGAAAGCAGTGCAATCCCTGGTTATTCATGCCTTGCAATGCATTTCTGCTTGTATTTGTTCATAGAATGCTGTTTCTGAACAATCTGCAATTGTATCTTTAAGATGAAGTTCGTGGTTTGTAGTTTTTGGGGTTTTGCGCAGCACAAAGGAAATTGCTTGGTATAAGTGCAGTCAACTAATAGGGACCTTGTTTAAGACAAGATATTTCTCTCATACAAAGTGCATTACTGGTGTGAGGGACAATAATAATCTGTCCTTCACTGTAGAAGTCTGTTCGCTTGAAGTATGATGTTTGTTTTTAGGCAAAGCAATTATATTATAGTAGTAATAAATAACTTTAGAAATTACCTCAAACTCCGACATTTTCCAGATACAAATGATATTCCAAAGTTGGCTGGGGCAGCAGAGACGATCATATTTATCCACATACCATAGATAGAACAGTGTCTAACACCACTGTCATATTGGTACTTAAAGTACACAAAGAAGAGCAATGCTAATGCTAGTTAGAGAACAACTGAGTGCCCTTTTATAGTCAATTACAGTTAATTAAAAAACCCTCATATACACAATTCATATTCATATATAAGTAGAATGAATATGATTAGATATGGTTGGAATGATTCATTTGTGTAATTAATCAAATGTAAAAAATAAACCTGAGTGTATTCATATTATTATTTGTCATTAAATTAGTCTTCTTTTTTATTCCATCCATTACTCCTGCTCGGAGGCTTCCTTAAATATTTAGTTTATACCTAGGGTTAAATTCTATGTATTTTATAAATAAAGTTTAATTGTGAACCGCTCAAATATTTAGTAGTGTGTAAATTGTGACTTAGTTCCCATTTACACCACAACTAGGCTAAGTTGTAACTTGCGTATAGCTGGTGCATCCAGCCCCTGATCTTTAACCACAAGGTTTCACTACATCCATCCATTCTCTTGTGTGGAATAACAGACATACCATCAGTCTGTTGATGATGAAAACATGTCAAGACAGCTATAAGACTACCTTTGCTCTTTTAAATCCACTTGCAAATATAGTGTTGCTTTATAAATACATTATTAACGACTGACTTGTAAATACAAGTGTGTAGTGCTGTGCCTGTCAGTGTCTGTGCAGTGTCTGTCATGAGCTGGTAATTTAAAACTGCATTCTGAATACCAGCAAGAAAGCAGTGATTAATCATCAGCCTTTTATTTGATGTTAACAGACGTTCCTTTCAACATACTGTGTGTTTTTTGTCTTTGTCTCTCTGTGCATTTAGGAATCAGTAGGCGATGCTTTAATCCTTTTAAATTCAGTTGATCTCTTTTTTTATTTTTTATTTAAAGAAATAGTTCACCCAAAAATGAAAGTACTATCATTATTTTAAGTCATTCTAAACCAGTATGACCTTCTTTCTTCTGTGGAATACAGAAGTTACCGCAGAGACATAGCTCGTGTGGAGGCCCACGCTATTCTCTGCGGCATCCACGCACAACTCGCCATGCGTCCCACAGAGAGCGAGAACCACACATTATAGCAACCATGAGGAGGTTACCCCATGAGATTCTACCCTCCCTAACATCTGGGCCAATTTGGTTGGTTAGGAGACCAGGCTGAAGTCACTCAGCTCCAGTGGTGGTAGTCAGCATCAATACTCGCTGAGCTACCCAGGCTTCCAAATCTCATTGGATTTTGAGAATACGTCATGATGTTAGGTCATGAGAGACAATGATAACCTGTGAGATTATGTTACGTTATTGACTAATTTGATTAGATTTCAGAGTGAATAATGTCAAATTTGCATTCATCACAAAGTGATCGTATGGCTTCAGAAGACTTGGAATATAGTAAACTAGTTGTATCAATTACGTTTCCTGTCGTAATATTGTAGTTTTGTCCTTTGAGCTTGATAGACCTATGTCATTATTGACTTCAATTACTGTATATGGCAAATTATCCTATTGAAGAATTAAAGTCAACTTTTGTGTTTCATTGAAGAAAGAGTCATACAGGAGTTAAATTAGGGTGAGTAAATAATGGGTAAAGGGTTTTTATTTTTTGGGTGAACTATTCCTTTAACCCAATTCAACTGGATATGGCACATCTTTGGCTCATGGGAGACTGCAGTGATGCTGAAACAATTTCCGCTATGGGCTGCAAATATCTCCATTTTGAATTATGGGAAATCAAAACTCTGTTTAGCAGAATTGTCGGGGTGAGAGTGAGGCAGACAAACTGCTGGGTACACAGATTGAGAACTGCTACCAACCATTCATCATAGCCTACAGCACACACACACACTTACATACTAAAACATCTGAAGGACAAACTGTATTCAACCCACCCACACAGCCATTACATTTAAATAGGTGTTTGTAAGCACATTCCAGTTTTCTGCCCAAACATTCCATCTGACTGTTTTCAGATAAAGCAGTTGCCCTGCACTATCATTATTTTGATTTGCAACGACACAAACTATGAATCCTAAAAGTCTGAATGATCAAGCATTAGAATTCAGGATGCTACAATAGACTGTCCTACAGGGAGGCACAAAACTGGCCACCTTTGCACTTTTGTCTGCACACCTGTGGGAAATTTATCTTAAATACTGGCTGATGGTGATGGAAAATGTGTAAACCTGTTATTTTACCACACTGCAGACTGAATGCATGTAAATATGTTTTGAACCTTCTACATTAACCCGCTGAAAAGGTATTTTAACATAATTACGCTCCAAATCATGCTTGTATCTCTGAGCACATCAGCTGCAGATTTGGTTATTGCAGGCCACTCGCAGCAACGGAAAGCCTGATTACATGCGCAAAACATAGGCCAGGCATGAGTGCCAGGAAGGGTTTAGATGGATGGGAATTGACAGATAAGCTACAGGGTGAGCCTTGCTTGAGGTTGGACTGTCACTCTGTTAAGACAAAGTATGATAGAGTGAGAAAGGGAAAAGCTGGATAAAGACGTTTCATCATGAAAGAGCTTGTTGCAGAGATGGTGTTCAACTGCACACCGTATCCATCCATCATTTTCCCTCTGCACACATGCCATGGATGCCACTCCTCGTGTCCTTTGGTCACCCCTATGTCTTTTCTATCTCTCTCTCATCCCTTTTATTCAGTGCTGTGCTTCATCTTCCTTATCACTCTTCTCTGTCATGGTGCTTCATTTCTTTTCATGTTTTTTTTTTCATGTGCCTTTTTCTTATAACTCTCACTTTCAGTCTTTTTTTGCCTGCTAGATTGTCAGTTCAGAATATGTGCTGTGTAATGGTCACACAGTGTTCCATTATCAGAGTATGTTATCACACTCCTGGCATGTCATTGTAATATTTTCCATATAGATAAGTGTATATCAAGTTCTGTTCTTCTGTCAAGGCTCTTAACCTGTTTATTTCTGAAATAAAAATGTCAAAGTAAGTGGCGTTAATGGTATACCAAGATTGCGAAATTATAGCTTTTTTCCAAAACAGTGCAGCTGCATTGTTGACTGCTACCGTGTATGTGGGCAGTTACCTTCTAAAATTGTAGTCAAACTTGGCTTTGAGCATGCAAATTACTTCAGACACCTCAACTGACAGGATGTGATGTCACGTTCAAGGGCTTGTTGTTTCAATAAATAATTTATAACAAATAGGACCTTGCATTATATTCAGCATGTTAAAATATACCATCAAGTCACTTTCCTGCATCAATAAAAACATGCAGCTTTGAAATATCTATTATTTGTATTGTAAGTGTTCTCGTCATGTGAATTTGCTGGTCAGAGTTCGTCAAACTTAAGCTTTTGCGACCCTGGACCCTTCGGTCTACCACCATCCCTTTAACAGTATTCATCTGAAATCGTGTTTCCATCTAGGTTGATCCAAGAGCACTTATCCGTCTAGTGACCAAGCATGTGACAGATCATGCTGGATCTGATTGGGTGGATCAGGAACTGGAGGCTCTGATTGGTCAGTTGCGACTCTACAGTGAGAGATTGACAGACTTCACTCAAGCTCAAGTTTTGCAGGGACTTGGCCGTGGCGTCGATGTCCAGAGATTCAGCAACGACAACCAGTACAAGAAAGAGACTATTCTGGGCCTGGCTGAGTAAGTATTGTGTGTATATGTGTACAAACATGTACAAATTTGCTTTCAGTTTGATCCTGTTTTCCAAGCTGTTTCTTGGATTGATTCTTTCTTTGATTGCTACAGTACGTTCCATCTCTCTAGGATATGGCAAGTGTTAAGACTAGGAGTTGTTCACTACATATTATTCCCCAGAATAAATGACATATAAAAAGGCAGTGTGTATTTCTGGAGATACGGGTCCTGATCCATATTTTTTGGAATGTTTTGTTTCATTATTTCTGACCAACACTACTCGTCTAAAGTTTAGTCACACCTACCTCTTTTTTTTTTATTATTACTATTTTCGACTTTTTTAGAATAATACTAAAGCCATCAAATATATGATGTTACACAAATTATTTATTGACCCAAAATGTTTAACAAATCAAAACTATCTTATACAGTTTTTTTATCTTCTTCAAAGTAGCCACCCTTTTCCTAGCTAACAGCTTTGCGCACTCTGGGCATTCTCTTAACCAACTTAATGAGGTATCTAACTGGGATGCGTATTGAAGTAGTTCCTCTGTTTGCTGATCACTTGCTGCTTTTCCTGCACTATCCTTTCCAATTCATCCATTAAAAAAATACAAATTTCTAAATCAATTGTACTTTGGTCAAGAAATCTGTACTTGGACATGATTTATATTTTCTGAGCAAATCTAATTTCAAGCATTTGAGTTGAAGCATTTAGATAAGAAAATAAAAATTAAGATCATGAGAAACATAAATTCGGTCTTCGTTGTATCTAATGTGGAGAATAATTTTTTTTTAGTTCTAAGCAACACTTCATTTGTGCTACAGTAATTTGTGCTGGTTGATCATTATTCTTGGTTTCCATCCAGAAATGGCCCGGAGCCTGTAAATCAGTCCAGACCTGACACAGAAGCTCAGTCTAAAACAAGCAGAGAACATTTTTTTTAGAACAGTGTGTCCAAAGTTGAAAGTGATGGACATGTCTGCTCCAACACCTTTTAATCTGTATATCCTGTGGACATGAGTTTCTCTTCTAGAAACAAGTGGAGAATAGCTAAATGTCACGCAGGGGTTGCTGTCAGAAGCTGCATAACTGGTATGCATCAGGCTGTAGATATTCTGAAGTTCACAAGACCCTAAAGGCAAAGAAAATCCTGTTCCTCTATCAGCTATTAAGAGAATAGATCAACGTTTTGAAACGACAGGTTATATTGCCTGAAAGAAAGGATCTGGAAGGCCAAGAGCATCTTCATGCAGGGATGACCACCTGCTGAAATTTACTGTTCTCAAAGACAGGAAAAAAAGCTTACAATAATTCAAGACCTCAGAAAACAAGACTCCTTTGACAAGAACAATAGCCAGAAGGTACTGCAGGGTTTTCATACTGACAGTTTCTGTAGGCTTTTTTTATTTCCTGTCTTTGAGAACTGTACATTGCAGCAGGTGGCCAGCTCTTTGGTTTCTGACAGGAACCCCTGAATGATTTTTAGCTTTTTGTTTTTGGAGCAGATTTTCTCACTGCTTTACCTGCATATAGTAGATCTCTCCCTGCTCCATCACTCCTGGTTCCATTTATAAGCTTGTTATCAGAACTTTGATGGGCTGCATCAGGTATGTCTAATATTTTAATACCAGAAGATATTTTTGGATGACATGTGTCAGTTTTTTCCCAAACCGTTCAATGCAGGGAAAATTAATGAGCAGATGGTGACACAGAAGTGCACCAGGAGTGCATTTGTTTAATTCTTGCTAATTTCCAGACCAGTGATTTGTTGTGGAGGCCATTAAAAGCTTAATATTTTGCCATTAAAAAAAAAAATGTATTTATTTATTTATTTTGCCCAGGGGTGTATGTGTTGCTGTATGTATTATAGACATTACACAACCCCATAACTCCTGGCTTTTAATTGCCTGCAAATTTGGTCTAGATTTGTCCAAAAATATGAGAGATCAAGATAGACGCTGAGCATTTGTTGTGTATGACTTATGTTTTCTGCTGAAAACTCTGTAGGTCCAAATATTGCAACCAAATGGTTGTGAGAATCACAAATTTAGCATAAAAGTAATCCATACAAATCCAGTGGTTTAATCCATGTCTTCAGAAACTATATGATAGGTGTGGGTGAGAAACAGATTAATATTTATGTCCTTTTTTCTATAAATCTCCACTTTCACTTCCACATTCTTCATTGACGATTTGCATTCTTTGTGCATATCGCCACCTACTGGTCGAGGCTGGTCAAATGTGGAGATGTATCATAAAAAGGACTTGAATATTAATCTGTTTCTCACCCACACTTGTTATATCGCTTCAGAATGTGTGGATTTAAACACTGGAGTGTTATGGATTACTTTTATGCTGGCTTTATTTGATTTTTGGAGCTTCAAAGTTTTGGCCACCATTCACTTGCATTGAAAGGACCAACAGAGTGGACACATTCCTCTAAAGATCTTGTTTTGTGTTCTGCATAAGAAATAAGGTCATGCACATCTGGGATGGCATGAGGGTGAGTAAATGATGAGAGAATTTTCATTTTTGGGTGAACTATACCTTTGATATATTTTTGTTTGTGATGAGTGATTTTAGTATGCTGGATACTTAAATGTGTAAGTAATGTTTCGATAAAAGTATGACATTTTCTTATTGATCTTACCCTTTCTCATTGTATGTTCCTTTCCCTCACTTTTTCACTTTCTGCCTCTCTCTGTCTCTCTCTATCTAGGACATTGGATGAGAGTGCATATGGGATCTCACACTCTTTGGCTCAGCGGTACAGCTTTCCTCTTTGGGAAGTGCACATGACACACCTTGAGTTTCTGTTCACTGATAGTGGGTAAGACACACACACATACACACACACACTTTACCAATACACACAGTAAAGATTCAATGCTCACTTTGCACTTTCAGAGGAACGAGCTGCAAAACTTCAGTGAAAAATGTCTGTGTCTTCCTTAAGTAACTGTTATTTTATTTCCTCAAAATGAGGTCCCTGCAGCAGGTCAGAAACCTGTGACCTCAGCGCTCTAGATCTACAAACAGAAGATTACACTGATCGATCGCATAGACTTGCTTGCAGTCGATCTGTCTGTTTGATTGTCCAGACTTAAATTCTTGTAGAGAAGCAACCTCTGTGTTTTAAATGGTTGTTCTGCGATACATTTTTTGAGGGCTTTGAAAATCCACAAACAAACAAACCACCACCCCAACTTATTTCTCTGCATGGTTAATTTGTCATTGAATCATTGTTCAAAGCTTGGTCTAATCAAGTCTCTCTCCATATCTCACTGGGTTTAATCACTCTGAACACTCTCTCTCACTTCCGCTACATAAACTTGAACTCATTCGACTTATTTAGTACAGATTTACTGCAAATGTGATTTTATGTTTCCCCCATTTTTCCCCAGAGAAAATAATTCCATGCTCATTAGCATCCCTAGGCTTATTTTTTCCTCTTCTTCTTCTTCTTTTTATTTCTTTGAGGGGGTTTTGTGGGGGTTTCTATGAAGAACAACAAATCTCTAACATCCCCTCATCTTCTGCTTTGTTATCAAAGGACAACACCACCGGAGGGAGTTTGAGCAACTTTGGCAATCACAGTTTTGTTGTATCGCAGTTTCTGTTTGCTAATTTGTCAGAAAATGTGATTTTTCTGACTGATGAGGATGTGGAAACACACATTTTACACTGTTTATGTTCTTTACTCAGTTGGCATGATTTGCATATGTTGTGCTTATACAGTATAATGCTTTTTTAGGGCATGGAAAAGGAGCCTGTTTTTTTTTATTTTCCGGTTGATTTGCTTTTTCTTTTTTTCTTCTTCTTTTTTATGTAATGAGACACAACAAAGTTCTATTAAAGCTTGATTTGCCATTTTAATCATTTGTGCAAGCAGTAATTTCAGTTGTTAAGCATCTGGCCAGTTTTTGGATTTTCACATATGTTGATATAACTTTGAATAGTCTTGTATAATTTAATGTATAGCTTCAGTCAGTCAAGCTCATGTATTGCTTGAATTTATGTATTTTTATTTATAAACGCATGTTTAGCCACAAATGAAACGTAATGACTAGCTTTAATTGGGCTGCATAGAAATGGTTGAATTCAGTAGTGAATGAACTCAAGTAGTCTTTGCTTCAGCCTTCAAATGCATTTTATTTTTTTATCCAACAGGTACTGAAATTATTAATTATTCTCCAACTTTCTGAACAAATTTGAAGTTATTTCAAATGAATGATTGATATTATTATTATTTATAAATTCTGTATAGTTAGAAGGACATATGTTCACAAAGTGCTGTTCTGTCTTTAGCACTCATTGGCTACAATGCAAGCAAACCAGCTCTGTGGATGTCTGTTTTTCTCTATTGGCATGCAGTGACTGTTCAGTCTCAACCTTTTGACTTTCTCGGAGTTCAGTTTTGCTGCTTTCATCTATTTTAGGGCCAAATACCATTGTAGACTTTGCATTGTTTCAGTCCAGTAAGTTAGATCATTTTCTTTTTGTGGATTGTTAATTTTGTTAGGACAGATTCTGTGGAGAAGTGCGTCTGTGTCATGAGGCTGATTATTGTTAGTTCTATCAGTTTTATTTGTCTCATTTGTCTGTTTGTGACGCTTTTGGAGCAACTGAATCGGAGGGCTCTTTTCAGTGTTCATTTCGTGTTTTTAAGGGCTTGAAATCATTTTTAGATGTTTTCATCATTTGTTTGTTTTTTCTGAAAGTGGAGATACTCTTATAAAACCCTGCATGCAGGACTTCAATCAGGTTTTTATAAAACAAAATCAAATGACTGCGTCATGAGATGACCTGCACTTCACTGCCACAAAATGCAGTAGGGTTTATAACTGACTGGAATATTTTTAGGTAATTTCTAATTGCCATTTCAAATTGGATAGATATTTTGATGGCTTAGAAACTCCACTCCACAGGAAAATGATGTTCTAGTGTGGATGAGAAGTAAACTTGGTGAAATTAATGTGTTTTCAAACCAAAAAAACCTATTAGAGTTGTGTTCACAAGGTTCCAGATTGATGCAACAAACACTTTTGAGGGTCAAATTATCACTGGGTGTGCCAATATTTGCCATGTCAGTAGCATATCTTTTCAAGATATTCAGTTTTGTTTGAGGCACATAGTAGTAAGTAAAGCAGATATGTATAAGCAACATTGCATATTTTGCTTTGTTTTCTTAGTTATGTCTGTGAAATAGAACTCTTTTTCCTTTTTTTTTCTTGCAGATGAATGCTGCAACATTATTTAAATCGTCTTCTACTATGGTATAATCTGTCTCAGATAACCCCGCCCCTAAATGGCACATAATGACAAAACCAACTGTGATTCATCATGCTACATGTCATTTAGGCCCCATTTACATCTTGTATTAACATGCATTTCATATATATCTGGATATTCTTCAGCTGGATTACATGAACACCTTGCAGTCAAATGCATCTCCTCTGTGACCGTGTAGAGATCCGATAATAGTTTCAAGCACAAATTGGGAAACGCTACTTACATATATAAATAGAGGCTGTGGTAACTAATACAAATTCTCAGTCTTTTAGCAAATTTGAAAAACATTGATGGATTATAAATATGCTTTCCATCATTTTGACAGTTAGGGTTTTTCCTGTCATCTCTTCAACTGTAATCGTGCATATTTAAGATGATATTATTACTCATGAACTGAAAATGATCATAAATGATGCAAACTCGCTGTACAACGCCTCAAATCGGCTGCTCGCTGGTTGAAAACTTGACACAAGAAAACATTTTGACTAACAAAAGTATTTTAATGAAGAAAACATGGGTAAAAAAAATACAAAAATTCTTGAGGTGTAGTAACCGTAGCATAAGTGGAATGACAGTAATGGTCCATTTGGTAACATTAGTTAACAACATTAGTTAACTTGAACTAACAATGAACAATACTTATTAAGCATTTATAAACATTAATGTTCATTAATATACTAATACATAAGTTGTATTTGTTAACATTAGTTAATGCTCCATGAGCTAACAGTGAACAATTAAATTTGTATTAACTTAACATTAACAAAGATGAATAAATGCTGTAAGAAATGTATTGTTAATTGGTAGTTCACAGTACTTAATACATGAACTACTGTAAATTAATGGTACGTTATTGTAAAGTGTTACCAAAATGTTTGCAAACCTGAGGTGTAACGACGCGACATGACTACCAACATGGTGTGTGCATTAATTGTCAATCATTTGATGTTCCATCATCAGTTATTCGGTCTAATCTAAAATAGGAAAAAAATATTTTGGATTTCTCAAGCCTATACATAATTAGTTAAATATTTTGCTGGGAGGGCAATTATGGTTTGCACCAAACACGTCAACTTCCCCGTCAACGACTGCCTGATGGTGAACATTACTGCCTACAAGCATATACAAATTGGACAAATACAGACAATACCAGCAAATGTTAACAAAACTTAAAGGAGACCTATTATTTTTACAAGATGTAATATAAGTCTCAGGTGTCCCCAGAATGTGTCTGTGAATTTTCAACTCAAAATACCCCACGGATAATTTATTATACCATGTTGTAAATGCCTCTTTTTGGGTGGAATCAAAAACACACTGTTTTGGTGTGTGTCTCTTTAAATGCAAATGACCTGCTGCTCCCCGCCCTCTTTCCGGAAGGGTGCTGTGCTTCGGATACTACAGCAGCAACAAATCAGAACCAATATGACTGACAGTGTAAATACATTTCGTAGTACATTTGGAAAGGCGATTTGCAAACATTGCAAGCTGAGACATTATTTTTCTCGCTGTATCTGCTCCAGCATGAAAAAAAATGGCGGCCTTTGTGATAATAGGGTGAAATCCGTCACCAGTCGTGGGCAAGGCCTGCTCTAACGTGATGTCACTTTAGAGCAGAAATGAAAACCATTCATTTTGACACACTGTTTTTGATTAATAGAAATATAAGAGAGTGGGTGGACTTTTAACATTGTAGGGTGGTTGTGTACACACACTGCCAACTCACATTTATGTACAAACACCATGTAAAAGTAAAACGTACCTCAGAATTTTTGGAGGGTCTTTAGTGACTTGAATTCTGGCTTCTTTTAACTTGAAGAGGAGATCCTCCATCGACAGTAAGAGCATCATCATGTCCTGTGAGCGTCGGTCCATGCTCATCCCAAACTTCCCACGATTCAATCCCATTGGACAAATTTGAATAAATCCTTACACTGTAAAATTACCTGCTGTAGCACCTCATTTGTTCAGTATATAAGAATTTGTGCTCATCACTGAAGGTGCACTGAATTGTAATGGGGTTTTTGTTAAAGAAATAATCCAGATGATTAAACAGCTCTTGTTCATTTTATATTGTCTACAATTTTTCTGAACCTGTTTGGTATCTAATTTAATAAATTCCATTCCTCTGTTTAGGGAAATGGTAACAACATGGACCCTTTGTTTGTCGGAAATGTATTTGTACCTTAAATCTATCCCTAAAGGGGTACATAATTACTACCTTAAGGTGTAACTATGACCCAGTGAGGGTACAACTACAAAATGTTTACCTTATGTGATCACAAATGGACCCTGACCGTACCCTTTTTTCTGAAAAGACAGCAGTGTCTGTTGTGTTCACATTGCAATAGCAGAATAAACAGAATAAGGCAAGTAACCGCAACACAGCACTTTAATAACGGATGACTGAAGCATAACCTCATTACATAATTAAATAGTTTTGTAGTTGTATCTGGGTAACAAAAACACATTTGCATTACAGCTTCTTTGAATGTGGTCAAAATCTGTTAATGACCACCTCCGAATGTGGTTTCAGTAATGTGATCACAATCCGATCACAATGCATCTTGGATGCATTTACATCTGTCATTTAATGTGGTCAAGTGCTTACTGATTTGATTTGATTACTGACAATGCATGTTAATGCAAGGTGTAAAAGGGTCCTTAGATGGCTTTCCTGTTTAAGTGTGTGGTTCTTGGCCAGTTTAAGCTGCAACAGAGCCCAGATGTTTTGCCGTTATAGTCAAAGGTCTGGCTATGGGAGACTAGGGTTAATAGGGTCACCTCTGTTTCACCCAATGTGTCTGCTTCAGCATCTACCTCTGTTTGTATTCTGTTCCTCTACCTATGTTTCAGTCTCTGTTTCAGCTTCTGTCTCTTTGTTTCCTTCACACACTCACCCACTGTTCTTGGCTTTGTAATTGGAGTGGGGGACAGGATTAATGGCGGCTGTGTTTAGTGAAGTATTGATTCTGTTAAAAGCAGTTATTCTGTGTTAATAAGCAGACTGCAGTCAGATGTTCTTCTTTCCTTCTCTTTATCTCTCCCCTGCTGCTTTTCCTTCCTGTAAATTTGATCCTACCTGTTTTGTCACTGTCATTGTCTTCCTCTTTTCTGTCCTTTTAAATGCCTTTGTTCTTCCCTGTTGTTATTTTCAACCCTGTCTTGGCTTCTGATCTTTTTCCATTTCTCTGTCTCTCTGGCCCGAGGACATTATGCCTCCAGCCAGTATAGACGTATCAATTAAACATGAGTTGAGGTCCACAGAGGTTGCACTCTCTAGACAATGGATAGGTTTTGGGCACAGTCCAAATGGCCACATGCAGCCTGCAGCTCCCTCAATTAATGGTAATGTTGGACTAACTGTGAATATGATTAGCTTTAACACAATAATCACATGCAAGCACCATGTTTACAACACAAATATTGTGCTACTGAGAATGTGCATGTTGTTAGGTTGCATATCACTGTATGCTGTGTTTCTTGCCCTGTTTGCAAGTCAGCCAGTTTTCTTTGGCTTTATCACGGTTTCAAATTCCTCTTTCTGTCACTTTCTCTCACACACATATACCTGCCATATACAGTAGACCTGCAAAATAAATGGACTTGGCAGTCACTGATGGTTCACATAGTAATTTATTGATAACCAAACTCTATAAAACATTTCCATGCATCAAAATTGCTATGGGATATTTCTGTGGTGCATAAAGCTGTTTATCTTTACTGAAAAGCCATTCAATTAGAATGAGGTGGAGGGCTGGTCCACACGCTTGCTTATCAAGTCACTGTGGAGATAAATTATGGAAATCAGGGCAGCTCTAACATAAAACATGACACCCATAGAATCCCAACCTGACATCAGATTTACAGTGGGTCAGTAAATGCTTGCCATAGGCTGTAATTCACTGCTTAAAAATGTAATTTTCAGTTTGTCATGGGATGGAGTCAAACCACAGTGAATTAAGTTTAATGAACTTTTAAGTAGTTTAAAGAATTTATTTTAGATTAAACAAAATCTATTTTCCCGCACAAGTGGGCAGTCGCAGTTTATTAGCTCGAACTTAATGTACTTTGTCTCGTTTTGTCTTCGACATTTGGGAAAAATGGCAGTGCATTGCCTTGATTGATCTTCTATAAGCAGTTTACAATGGATGAGTGATCAGTGCTGTATTTTTATCTATCTCTCATTTCTCTCTTTCTCGTTACTCT
Source organism: Xyrauchen texanus (assembly GCF_025860055.1). Taxonomy (NCBI): domain Eukaryota; kingdom Metazoa; phylum Chordata; class Actinopteri; order Cypriniformes; family Catostomidae; genus Xyrauchen; species Xyrauchen texanus. The sequence continues at coordinate 29,029,640 of NC_068305.1, read as the reverse complement.
CTTCAGCCTTTCCACCCAAGACATCGAGAGCAGGACTGAGGCCCTGGGCTTGTTTGAGACTCTGAAGACAGATCCCGAAGCCTTCCACACACACATGACTAAATATGTGTACCCCAGTGTAGCTGGAACCGATCAGCTTCGACTCCTGTTCTACTTCACCCTTCTAGAAAACTGTGGCTGCGGCATCTACTTCCCTCCCTCCGCGATAAAGCCTGACACGCACCTCAAACTTCTCAAGAAGCTCAAAGCCGTTGCCATCGGTAAGTGGCAGCCATGCGTTACTCCGCTGTTTGTTTCATCCTTAGACAGCATGCCCACAGGTTGCCCACAGGTTGCCCACAGTCCATTCACTGACAAATATGCATAATGCATATTTCTTGCTGAAATTGCCAGTTCCAATCTTTTTTCTGGTGCTACGCTACTTTATAAAGGCGTACAAGTTGTGGTTTTTTATCAGTTTTCCGGGAAACAAAGTTGCATTAACAAGGTACCGAATTGATACAGTGACCGCTTTTGAGGGAGGAATCACCTGATTTGACAAAACTTGCAAGGTTAGTCCCTAAAATGTTATGCCACTTATGTGTGTTGTACTTAAGCACAAAAACTTGCATTATATTCACTAACCACCACAATCTTGTTTAAGCAGGCGTTATCAGCACTGAAATAGCGCTGCATCTATATTGCGCAGTATATAAATTAAGGATTTGACATTCCTTTCCGTGCAATGTAATTCCTTTTCCTTTGTGCTATTTTCAACGGTACAATTTATATGGCACCAAGCACATATTTTATGTATTTTTCAAAGGAGAAGTTTTTTTTTTTCTTTTCTATTGATCTTTTCTATTGATTTTCTATTGATCTCTTCTATTTTTTTTCTTTTCTTTCAGCATGTTAAGACATGCTGTACAGTCCTGGCAGACTACGACAGATTTCAGTGGTTTGCTGCATCTTCCGCTATATAGCACTCCGAACTGGCCCACAAATTCGGAATTGCGCCATACTAATTGCGTTCATCACATATTTTGTTGGCATGTTTGTGCTGTTGTCTTAGTTGCATAATTCCTTTAGTGTTTTGGAGTTGCAATTGGAAATGCACAGACAACTGCAATTAAACAGTGCTTTTACTGGTCACAATTCATTCATGCTGCAGTCTAAACGCTTTTTCCACCATTTCATTTTTTCAACGGCACTTTATTTTTATGATTTTACTTATTTTGGATAACTCTGCTATTAATTAGCTAGTAAGAAACAAACAAGCTGTGGTTGGTAATTTTACATGTTTTTCTGACGGTCTTCTGTCCAAGTCAGATTTTTCCACTGTTGACTGTATTTTGGATTTTGGACGTAAAGTCGTTTAAGAATGGGAGAATTGATTAATGTGTGGCTGTCATGGTAACACAAATGAAGCATTGAAAAAGATAATGATTGCGAGCATATCAAACAACACCATATCTAAAAATTTCATATGTAATCAGACACGTCTCTCCCCATCTGAGACAGCAGGGAATGAGTCGCTGAGCAATGCGTGTGCAAATGAAAGTAGTTGAGGAACGTTAAGTAGTCCATACACAATTCATGTATGGTCTTTTCCGATAAATAGAGAGATTATTGTGAAGTACACAGTGGGGATGAAGAGAGGTTTGAATGAGTTCATTAGCTGCATACCTCTCTCTCTATATCTCTCTCTTTATTATTGAAGCACTGCATACTCATGTTATCATTACAAACTCGATGCATTTAACAGAACCTGTGTAGCACTTATTGTGTTCCATGTTTTCACTAATCTCATTTTTAAATATTTTACAAGCATATACCATATACACAGGATATTTTTATGCAGATCAGTTGGAGTGGGTCTCATCTGGTCTTCGATTTTACATTGGATGTTTAGTACCAAAATGAAAATGTAAGTCATTTAAATGTATTTGCATGACACGCCATCAGTCAATTTTGACTTTCGCCTACACTGTCTAGTGTCTAGCAAGTGGCAGAAGAATTTGCACCAAATTGAGTTTGAGTGGATGCACAGTCTTTGATGTCAACAACAAAAGATATGGGAAACATTTTATCCTTAATTTTAAAAGTTCATAAGCCTATTATTTTTTCATCATAACTATGCACAATTATGTGGTTATTTGGAGTTTATTATTTGTATTTAGCTTTGTTTATTCCCTGCTGTCCACGACCCTAGTAGACCTGTGATCCATTTATGGTTCGGGACCCACCAGTGTTCTATAATATGCGTCTCAAAATCTGTCTGGTACCTATTAGTCATTGTAATAACTCAAATATTGTGGCTCAAAGTTGCCCTAAGCCATTTGTTATCAAATTATCGTAAGAGTATAAACTGCAACAGCCTGACTTTTGTCCCACTGTAGCTCTGAATGTAAAAAAAAAAAAAAGTCCTGTCATTGAAAACAAATGAGAAAAGGGAGTACACAGTGACATCTTTTTTCTCTCTCTCTCTCTCTCTCTCTCTCTCTCTCTCTCTCTCTCCTCCCCTCCTTTATGTGAAACAACTTGGTAATCTCGGACTGGTGTATTGCTGATTTTAGAGTGTGTGAGAGGTCAGGAGGTACTGTGTCGGATAGTTTTCACACTGTCCAGCTGCTACATCGCCTTTTAAACACTCACACTTAGCATACACCAAAAACACACTCTTTCGCATGCATGTTCCCACACACAATCCTGTAGAGACTGTTCTTAGCATCTGCCACAACCCAAGAGACGGACATAACACCATCTTGTCCATGTCTCTGTGTGTTAGAGTATGTGTGTCTGTGTGTTGAATGACCCACTGGCCCCTATCGAGAGACTGACCCATTCTCAGAGGCAGGTGTTTAAATATTTAATGCCTTGTTGAGGTTGTGTGCATCAGTGTAATGCGTCTGTCCAACTTGATACATCCTGGAGGCATGCCAAGTCTACTCCTATTCACACTGATTGACAGAAATAAAAACAAGCAAAAAAACGCTTGAAACCACAATGAACATCTTATTTTTGATCATTACAGAGGTAGTCAGTCCTGAAGGGTAAATGCACATGTTTCAAGATGAAGTAGGTTATTACTGGAATCTATTCATACTACTCACCTGCGTACTTATGTACTGTTTTACTGGCTGAAAGTGCATCCTTCATCAAATAAAGTACATACACTGACAGCTAGATACCTAACCATGGCAATGTATTTAAGTTGCTACAGTCTGATAACAACAATTAAAAAAATATATATATATATATTATAATTTTTGTAAATTTGCAAGGCATAAAAATGCATGTATATATTCAATGAGCGTATGATTTTGACAGCGTTCCATTAACTGGCCAAAAAGTTTAGGGATATTTTCACTTCACTTTTGCTACCCATTTTAATAAGCACATTTCAATTACACTTGGCCAAATGAATTTGCCTCCATTCCTTACTTTTTTATTGTTTATTGCACGACCTGAAATAATAGCCCTGGGCAAATACTCAACAACAGCTGTTACAATTCACAATTTCCCTACGCTAACGTAGCTCTTGTTGGGTTGAGTAAAGTTTGTATATATGTGGCTTGAACTACCCCAAGTTTTGTCCTGAATGTGTCTAGAATCTCCTCATACTAGCCCCTGGCTCTTCTTATTGCTGGGCCCTGTTCATTATGTTGCTTTGTGTTTGATGTTTGAATCATAATGTTTTTGAATTCATAAAATTTGCTACTGTTTATGATGTGATTGCTTAGGTCTGGACTATAAGAAGCTGATAGATGAAGAGTCCGATCCTCTGAAAGCTCTGGAGCCAGTACTAACCAGCCAGAATGTGCTGTCAATCTCCAAACTGGCCCCTCGAATCCCCCGGAAGGGAGGTGAACCGCTCACCTCTAGTGCTGTCCACACCACCTGGCTACATAAACTTTTTTGGGAAGGTGATCAGCATGTGCTGAAGAAAGCCCCTCAGAGTGATCAAGACTTCCTGCTTGCCTATAACATCTGTGCCAAATTCTTTGACCGACTGTTGCCCTTAGACATTGTTAACTTCCTGGATGCAATCACTTTTTCCCCTGAAGCAGCCAATAAGGTGAATCTAATACAGAAAGGGTAATGATCAGTGTCGCTTTTTAAGAGTGGGGAAGCACAGATGTCACTTAACATTTACAATTATGCAGTTGGCAAATCCTTTGATCCAAAGTCACTTACAGTGCATTCAAGCTAAATGTTTAATTCCGTATCTGTGTAAGCTGGGATTCGAACCCATGACCTTGAGGTTTGCATGTGCTATGCCAGTTGAGATACAGGAACCCTACATTTCATTTATCAGTGAAAAAGACGTCATCCAGAGGTGACCTCATAGAAAAGGCATTCAACAGAATCGGCCCACAAAGCCTCACATTTCACAACTTAACTTTACCGCATGGGCCCAAACCAGGCCTTCTTGAGCCAAGATTAAAATCTTGCTTATAAGCAGTGAGAATGGGATATTTTTCCAATGTTTCCTGAGTGTCTCTTTATTATAATCTCCAATTTTAACTATGTAGTATCATCTGCTTTCATCCCATTTCTCATCTAGATTAATCTCAGCGTGAACACATTATACTCCACATCCCTGGATACATCTTCACATCCACGGTTTACCTCAAACACCCCCCAACCCCCCACATGCACGTGCACACACACACACACACACACACACATACACACACATACATTTAATGTATTTACTCACTCTTTGCACATAATCTATAGCAGAGGGATGGCACATCTCATTGGCTTCCTCTCCCTGTGGTATTCTTGAGTACCAGATCAATGCAGCTCTTCTTAAATGGTGAGAGTGGGTGTTTGTTTATGGGATTGAGTATTTGAAACTTGCACGTTATATTAACAAAACAATCATTACAATTACATCTTTTGAATGCTCCAGTAGGCCAACGAACATCAGCGATGGGCCGTTTTATTACAGAGGCTCATTTAGGGTGTTTTCCATATTTCCATTTCGCACAAACAGTTCCTGTTGCTTGACTGGTAGAACATTGCATTTGCAACACTAAACTCATTGGTTCAAAAACCTTGAATGCACTGTTAATGCACGAATAAAAGCACCTGCCAAATCCATATATGTAAAAACTGTAAATGTAACATACACATAGCACTCATGCTAAATGTATTTCATGTGTAGTAAATTTATATATAAAGACCCTTTCTTGAATAGGATTTAAAACATGCTATTGAATCAAAGTTAGATTAATCATTATTTTGATTGTAAGTGTTTTAATGTGTATGGTTCTCTTTTGTGTTCGTGTTTAGCTATCTGTAGAGACCAGACAGGAGATCACCAAGCGTGCACAGAAGGCTCTGAAAAGCATTAGTGGGAAGAGTAAGAAAAAGAGCAATGATGACAAAGGTGAAAACTCCGCCTCCAACTTTGACTCCGCACTCACACATATCCAGCAATCACTCGCTCATCTAGAGACTCTGAGCAGTGTCTTCCTCTTGTCACTCAAGACAAGCAAAGAGGTAATCATCAAAAACAAATACACTTTAAGAAAGGTTACCCACATATTTGCATTTTTAAAATGTATTCACTTGTGATCCAATTACAGATGGTCAGCCGAGACAGAACACCGTTTACACCTATAACTTGTGTATAAATTGATGACATACATTTCTAACTACTACCCATTTTTTTTTTTACCTGTTCATACCTGTATAAACACACACAACGTTGTTTCTCAGATGGTGTGAGATTTGTCCATTTGTGATTGGATCACCTGAGACTAAACTTTAAAACCAGGTGTTAACAGGGCCTTAGATGTGAATATGTAACTTTACCACTCCCCCCTCAGAGCTCACTCTTTCTCTTTTATTTGTCTACATTCATACAGTATTAAATAAATTCTCTTTCAGTTAACGCTGTTGTTCATTATACAGGGGACCTTCTAACTTGTTAAATTACAGACATATAATGTATTTAATCATACATGTTTTGTGAGTTTTTGCTTATTTTTAAAAATGTAGTCCATGTATTACATCAGTAAATAGGGTGTATTGCATGTGCGTATATTATATTGCATATATACAGTATGTTGTTACATGTTTGTTGTTTACATGCTCTAAAGAGCGCTCGTTTTTCACTGTGAATGCAGCTGCGTGCATGAACATTTAAATGCGCTTCTTGACACGACATGAATGTAAACTCAGTTGTTAATTTATTGCGGGAGCCTTAACAGACGAGACAAAAATCTGCGCCATCTTGACGCAATATGAAATTAATTCATTAATGTATTACGTGATGTAGACAGGATAAAACCTTATATCAACATATCCGATCTGTGCACAGGCCTGGCTCTAGCTCTAGCTCTAAGATGTAAGGTTGGCCATAGCACCCACCGGGTGGGCCGAACAGTTGGAGGGGTGGATATAGGTGCAGTTCTCAAGGTGGGCCAGGCCCAACCAGTCCCCCCTGTAGAGCCGGGCCTGTCTGTGCAATATGTAAATGCAGCCTGACGTGTTGCAGCTGTTATAAGCCTATCGTTAATATTAATCAAACAAGAAAAAGAAAAAAGCACTCACCGTCCTTGTTTGGATATCTTCAGAAGCTTGAATCCCAATACATTTCAATAACAGGTCGAGTCAAACTCTGACTGTATTGAATCTTTATTAATGCATATCTAATAATTACACAGTAAATATAAATTGTTCTGCTTTTCATTGAATTACTACTTTAGTGTTTTTGTATCACATTTTTTTAATTTTTAATTGCTGCTGTTCCTAAAAAGCAAAGCACTTTTGACTGTGTTCTCTATTTTATTACTAGCTCTTGAATAACCTAAAAAAACCTCATCTATCATTTCTTTTAATGATAATAACCTTGTTTCTGACTTATCTGCTGGTTTATTGTACTATATTTCTCTACAGACATTTAAGGCTTCAAAACATAATTTTTGAGCACATATCGCTCATTGATTATTGGCAGAAGATGGGAAAGAAACCGTGTTCTCAGTCTCTTTTTTATTTTTTATTCTACTCTCAATGTTCTAGGAGCGCTTGCAGATGTACAGTCACATTTATGACCTGTCTAGGTCCGAGCAATCTAAGGTACACCATCTGGCCGTCACAATGGCCCTGGACGGACAGCTTCTTGAACAAATCGAGCAGCTGCTCACTGTCGCTGTGGGAATGAGCGACCTATCGCCAAAGAGTGTAGTACAGGATGCAGTAGAGCGAATCATAACTGCTCTCAGGTACGATGAGCAACAGTTCAGCTTGTTTATGTTTGCCGATGTCTTTTTCTTAACATCACCCTCATTTTCACCCTGTCTGTTTTATACTTTAGCTCATTTCCTCTAATGCTTTCTCTTCCCTTTCTGCCTTTGTCTCTCTCTCTCTCTCTCTCTCTCTCTCTCTCTCTCTGTATGTCTTTATGACCTATCCCTATATTAACCTATGTCAGGCTGGATGTGTTTGTGCTTGATTGAGTTAAACACAGCTTTGGAATCTGCCGTGGCCTCTGCTCTCTCATTTCCATCTAACTTTCTCTTTTTTTCTTACCTTTCATCTGCTGCTTTTAGTAGGTCTACTTTCCCCGTTGGCTGTCTCCTAAAAACAATGTGTTCTTAATAATACTAGCAATTCAGAACTGCAGAAAAGTTCAGCGTACATTTTTTAATACCCTTTTCCCCTCTTTCTTAAATGAAAGTTCTGTCATTTTTTAGTCACCATTATGACATTTTATTTTTTTTATGATGGAACAATAATGATTACTTAAAGAATTTTCACACAGCTATTTTTCCATCCATGTTCATAGTGACTATGCCTGTAAAGGTCCAAAAAGGACAAAGAAGCACTTTAAAAGTAGACATGCACAGATACCTGGATATCAGTTCTCGAGTTAACAGCTCACTGGAGGGAAATATTATTAGTTGCTTAAATTCCTAATTCCTCACACAGTTATTGAATGGCTTTAGAAGATTACTTTAAGGTGGTTTTATGTTGTTGTTGTTTTTATTTTGCAAATTTTTGCAGCTTGACAGATGTAGTCGCTATGATCGTGATTCTATCAAAAACAGCTGCAGGAAGATGCTTCAGAATTCTCCTTTTTTTTGTTCCAAAGGGGGGAAAACAGGATATAATTTAGAAATGACACAAGAGTGAATAAATAATGACAGAAGTTTCACTTTTGAGTGAACTATTCCTTTAAGACAGTTTCTAGTGTGTATGTTTGTTTTGTTTTTACACTAAATGTCTGAAAAGACTGTTATGCTAGTTATCATTTTGACTATGTGATGAATTACACCCCTTTCAGCTAATTTTATCTTAGCCTTAAAGGCAAATATATCACATTTCCACCAAAGATCAGGAACCTTCCATCTTTACCTCCTGATTAGTCATCCTGCTCTGTGAGTGAGTGTTGATCAGATGCTTAAACTCAGTCTGTAATCAAGCGACATTATTGAAGGTCTTCTGAATCAGATGAAATGATGGTCAGGAAAATAAAGCTTGATTACACTTTTAAAAACGCAAGCATTTATATGAACCTGTCCTCCCCCTCTCTCCCAATCTCCCTGCAGGAGTGATTCATATTCTGGGTAATTGCTTAAAACTAATACATGTCCCTGTCTTCGGGTGCTAATTACTGATTTGCAGAGGTGGGCAAATTAAACATGAACAATTTAATATATTGGGCATTGTTAACTGTCAAATTATTGGGGAACGCTAATTTCATAAAACTGTATTCTTAGCTCTTCTCAATTTGTTTCTGGCCTGAGTGTCATACAATAAGACGTTTACATGCATAAGTCATAAGTCAGTTGTTCTACTCTCTGCAAGAAAAAAGTTGATTAAGTCAATTTATTTTTCTCAGACCCTGGAAAAGTTCCATTGCCCCAGCATAAACCTTTCATGTTGGAAGCTATCTAAACATCAACTGGAGAAAACTAACTCTGACTTAAAAAAATGTGCCATTGGAAAATTCACCACACATTTTCCCTTTTAGCTAGCTATCTAGTGTCACAGTCACTTCTGCCAATCTTATAAATGATCACAATGCTTCCATTTTAAGCACCATTTTAAGCACGGTAAGTGTGCTCTTGTAGAAACCCAGTTTGCCTTCACAGTTCACAAGCACTCTTTTATCTCGAGCGCACTTTTGACTTGCTACTGCCTGCAGCAAGAATAACTAGACACCACAGAGATGGAAGCAGAGACCAAGAGTAATATTAGGATTTGATATACACTCACCTAAAGGATTATTAGGAACACCATCCTAATACTGTGTTTGACCCCCTTTCGCCTTCAGAACTGCCTTAATTCTACGTGGCATTGATTCAACAAGGTGCTGAAAGCATTCTTTAGAAATGTTGGCCCATATTGATAGGATAGCATCTTGCAGTTGATGGAGATTTGTGGGATGCACATCCAGGGCACGAAGCTCCCGTTCCACCACATCCCAAAGATGCTCTATTGGGTTGAGATCTGGTGACTGTGGGGGCCATTTTAGTACAGTGAACTCATTGTCATGTTCAAGAAACCAATTTGAAATGATTCGAGCTTTGTGACATGGTGCATTATCCTGCTGGAAGTAGCCATCAGAGGATGGGTACATGGTGGCCATAAAGGGATGGACATGGTCAGAAACAATGCTCAGGTAGGCCGTGGCATTTAAACGATGCCCAATTGGCACTAAGAGGCCTAAAGTGTGCCAAGAAAACATCCCCCACACCATTACACCACCACCACCAGCCTGCACAGTGGTAACAAGGCATGATGGATCCATGTTCTCATTCTGTTTACGCCAAATTCTGACTCTACCATCTGAATGTCTCAACAGAAATCGAGACTCATCAGACCAGGCAACATTTTTCCAGTCTTCAACTGTCCAATTTTGGTGAGCTCTTGCAAATTGTAGCCTCTTTTTCCTATTTGTAGTGGAGATGAGTGGTACTCGGTGGGGTCTTCCGCTGTTGTAGCCCATCCGCCTCAAGGTTGTGCGTGTTGTGGCTTCACAAATGCTTTGCTGCATACCTCGGTTGTAACGAGTGGTTATTTCAGGCAAAGTTGCTCTTCTATCAGCTTGAATCAGTCGGCCCATTCTCCTCTGACCTCTAGCATCAACAAGGCATTTTCAGCCCACAGGACTGCCGCATACTGGATGTTTTTCCCTTTTCACACCATTCTTTGTAAACCCTAGAAATGGTTGTGCGTGAAAATCCCAGTAACTGAGCAGATTGTGAAATACTCAGACCGGCCCGTCTGGCACCAACAACCATGCCACGCTCAAAATTGCTTAAATCACCTTTCTTTCCCATTCTGACATTCAGTTTGGAGTTCAGGAGATTGTCTTGACCAGGACCACACCCCTAAATGCATTGAAGCAACTGCCATGTGATTGGTTGATTAGATAATTGCATTAATGAGAAATTGAACACGTGTTCCTAATAATCCTTTAGGTGAGTGTATATACGTAATGGTAATTCAGCAGCTGAAATAAACATTGCATGGATTATAGATCATTTTAACAAACCACAAACCCAAAGTTTTAAACTCAGCCTGAACCGTTCTAACCTACTGCTTGCGAACGATAAAAAAAGGAAAACAAATATTCCATAGACTTGCATTGAAGAAAGGACAGTAGCGATATCAAAGGGCCAGAACATCAGAAAGATTAGGAAATATCAAAAAGACTTGGGAATGGGCTATATTGTGCAAGAAAGCAACCACCTAGAAACCATTCAGAACACCTACACGGGAAAAAAAAAAAAAAACTATAGATTTTACCCCCAAAAAATATCACATCTGATCTGGCATCCAGTTCTTTAAAAAATGTCCTTTTAACAGTGCACAAGCCTTGTTGCTGCATTTAGTCAATACCTCATTGATAGCAAAAGAATCTCCATATCACATGGGTGTATAACAGCTAATTCTGTGTTGAATTCAAATGGGCTCCACAACTTGCGCTGTATTTACCACTGTACATGTGGGTACAAGCTCAATGCAGATTCGTTAGTGTAGAGCTGCTCTGGTGAGAGACCGGTAGCGGCTCCGTTCTGCTCCAGCACTGTGGCCAGCGGATGCGCTGCACAGTTTAATCCCGTTGGCTAGTCCATAGTATACTTGTATCCCAGTCCAACAGTGGCAGAACAATGATTCATTCATTGTTGATATGAAACACGTACTCGAGCCTCAGTGAGATGCTGGCAACTTTCTGTGATTTTCTTTTTTTGTTTTTACAGCAGGACCAACAGAGTAGAATGCATGGAAAAACAGATATATTTTCAGATTCAGAAATCCATAACATGATAAACATGCAGTAAAATAGTCATGTCTTTAGTATCTTAACAGAAATGTGCTTTTCTACTTACCCGCGACACAAAAACATCTTGTCTGTCAATATTTCTGGCTTTGCTCGATTGACTTTTGGAATTTTGAAAATGAATACAAATAATTATATATATATATATATATATATATATATATATATATATATATATATATATATATATATATATATATGTATTCATTTTTTTTTTTTTTAAATGTTCTCAGTGTAAGCAACCACAAAACAATGCCCGGCACCCACCCACCAGTGTAGCATAAAGTACCCAAAGTAAAGATATATTTATGGAAATTAACAGAAAAAAATACTTCAGAAAAATTATTAAAGTAACAAATATTAGATGTACTTCAGATCAAAAGTACAAGTATATTGCAAAAATTAAGACACGGTAGATTATACCCGTGGCAACCCATTTCATAACACTAATAATGTTTTAGCTAAAATTGATTCTTTTTTTTTTATCTTACCTGCAACAACAGTCTCTTCTCTTTATATTCCACAGTGAAGACATGACCACACGTCTTGTCTGGCATGCACTCCCCTTGTGATTTTGATTCAGATTTGTGATTCACTAACAATTCATTCAGACCATCTTTTGAATTTATGTTGACCGATTCAAAAGAATAAAATTGATAAAAGATTTGACTCGAGTGATTAATTAGCAAATTAGACATCACTAAAATTGCGGCCACATGGGTTTCACATTTTTTGCAGTTTTCTGCCACAAAAGTAAAAAATCTGTAGAAATCTGGAGAATTGTATCAGAGTAAACGTATTTATTTTCTTTTCAAGATGTAAAAATGTCAAAATATTAAAAAAAAAAAATGCTTGCATACAGTAGGAAATTATTTGGACTCTGCCACCTACAACACCCTACCACCATGTCGGCAAGTTTCGCATGGTCAAACACCACTCAGAATTTCCTCAGAAAACGTAAAATACAAGTTTATGTAATGTTTTAGGTCACAGTACCAGTAGAAATGAATTGCAAGGTTATTTCAATCATACTAAAATCAGAGCATAATATTTTAGAGGATTGAAAGAGAATTAATTAATGTTGGAATTAAAGTCTTTAAACTTATTACCAGAGTACCAGAGGAATGTCAGACTAATTCTGTTGAATTTAACACTGCATGAACATTTTAATGATAGTGTAATAATAAAATGGACTATAGTGCCATTTACAACAATGACAAAGCAGAAATATGTATCCCAACCAGCGCCCTGCTAATTAAGTGCTACAGCACTGGCTGCAACAGAGAAAGTAAATCACTTGTGTTTTTTGTACACCATATACACAGACTGTGATTTGATACAGTAGGGGGATATAGCTGAAGTAAATAATAGTATGTATTATACACAGGATGTTGAAACATGAATGTTTTGGAAGCAGTGCAAGGAAAACTGTCATCCTCACTGAAACATTGCTCATGTTGCATTGACTTGCAATATCCCCAAACCAAACTAAAAAGGGGAGGCATAAGACACAAAAACAGTACTGAAGAATGCAGCAAAAGAGCTTTTGTTGATATCATGGAGAATGGCAAAGAACACAGACACATTATTTAGTGCCAGACAAAATGTGTTTCCTACAGCAGTAGAAATAAATAAGAGGATGTATGCATAGAGATTCAAAGCAATTATTAAAGGAATAGTTCACCCAAAAATGAAATGTCATGATCTATGTCATCATTTACTCACCCTCATGTGGGTCCAAACGCATGACTTTCTTATGAGGAACAAAAAAACGAGATGTTTTAATAAATGTCTCTGTCCGTCTTCTCAATATAATGGCAGTGTGCAGTGGACCTCAAGTTTTACACTAATAAATGGTTTACATTTAAAAACCAATTGTATGGCTTCAGAAGACTTGGAATATGATGCACAAATCATGTGGGCTATCTTTATGATACTTTCTGGGCCTTTTTAAGCTTTAAAGTGAAATTTCTGCTCTACTGAAATAAATAGACATTGTTTTCAAAAAGCTTTCTATATACGCCGGACAGGCCTCTAAATCAGAGGAACTGTTATATTGCCACATAAACCGTGTTTACAGTTTTCAAGAAAATGTACTTACAAATGGCTTAAAGTTGTCTTTGCGAATTAATCTGGGGTATGAGAATATTTACTACCACCGAGGAAGATACACACTTGCCATTTTATTGAACTGCCATTTTATTGAAAAGACGTCAAGATATTCATTAAAATAAACAAAATCTTTTGTGTTCCGCATAAGAAAGTCATACGCTTTTAGAATGATGAAACCGGTGAGTAAATGAAAACAGAATTTTCATTTTGGGTGAACCATTCCTTTAACAGAAACACAATAATGTGGCACAACCTCACTCATGGAAGCATTACATGAACAGACTTTTAATGGAGGGAGACAGGCGAGTCCAGAATAGAAGGGAGGAGCCCTGCAGCTAGAGATTCAGCAGAAGGACATTAAGATTGCTCAGTGTGAAAATCCTTTCCTTTCGTGCACACACACAAACACACACACACACTAAGTTTGGAGCTATAAATCCGCTCAAAAGCCTCAATTGAACCAAAACTCAAGTTATATATGTGTGTGTGTGTGTGTGTGTGTGTGTGTGTGTGTTTTTGTTTTCAGTGGTGACAAGGACGCTTTGAAAGATTATGCAGACCCCTTGAAGGTTCTAGAAGGAATCGTTGCGGCAGTGCACACTAATGTACAGAGCGGGTAAGTGTGTCCTTTGTTGCATTGTACCTTTGTACCATTAATGAAGCCAAATGCCACCCATTCAACCTCAGAGAAGAGTTGGTATTCAATGTATAAAGCCATAGGGGCATATGTGTACATTATACTTATGGGCATTATAATACAATACCACTGCTTTAATTAAAGGCATAGTTCGCCCAAAAAATAAAATTGTCTTATTGTTTACACTCACATGTCGTGGGAACACAAAAAGTGCATTTGAAGAATCTTTACCAAGTGACCAAGAACCAATAAAGTAGGCCATACAACTTCTGCATACAACGAAACACTATTATTAAGGTGTTTTCTGAGCAATTTGGTATAAGACACCAATATACAATAAATAATTACATTTATTTATAGAGATAGTCACAAACAAATAATTTGACAAGTAATAGTTTATTAGCCTAACTATAAGCTGTTTGTGGTTACCTAGCACTTTAACGATCAAGGATCATTCTCAGAAGGAATTATTGGATATTATTATACAGATTTCAGTTGGTGTATGATCATGTGTGCATAGATTGGATGCTTAACAGCTGTGTTATAGTGTCTAATCTAATCAGATTTTAGAGCTGGAACCATCTGTTTTAGCGTGTATAAAAACAGTATAACATGGCCACATATTTTATTTATTTATTATTATTATTATTATTGTTTTTTTTTACAGTATTTAGGTAAGTTCTGTAGTGAGTAATATAAATGAAGTTAGACCTATTAAACCACATAAAATGTATCTACAATGTCTTTCCCTTACACGTTTATTTATAAAGTTACCTAACAGCTTGATGTTGATGAAAAAAGTACATGGGCACATAATGCGTCAACTGCCCATGTACCCCACAGTATACAGTGGTATCTATAAAATTTCATACATAAATAAGATGAATAAAAAACTTAATTTTGGCTGATTTTCTGTGATCTTAAGGCTGTGTTACATTCATGTATTTTAGCAGTAATATGGTGACATCCGAGGACATGTTGGCATGGCTTCGACCTTTTTGCGGAGATGACACTAAACCGGTACGACCCCGAATCGAAGTGCTGCAGATTCTAGAACATTCTTTCAGCCTCAGTGATCAGGACATCCACCTACTGGTGTTCTTCAGGAGCCAAGCAGTTTTGAAATCCTGCTGGCCAAACAGAGAGGTAAAAAAAAACAAGTACATACCCACAATGGTACAAAACACAATTTACACTTCACACATAAACTTTATTATGGTCCCACATCTCTCACTCAGCATTAGCCTATTTCCTCTGTGAGGCACTGTGAATGTAATCTCATTTTACAGTGCTGCCCTTTGTGAGTTAGTATGTGCTTATAGGAATTGCTTAACTAGTCTCACGCATGCATTTCATGTCTTTGTTGTGGATGTGAAGGAGTGAGATGTTGTTTGTCCAGGGATTACTGACTGCCTGCTTGGCCATGCTCTTTGTCCTCACTTCATGTTGCTTTGGGGATGCATGTCATTCTGCCATGTTCTGTGATATTTTTTGTTTTTTTGTTAGTCTGCATGTACCAGAGCAGCTGGAGTAAATGCAAAAGGCAGAGAAAAAGGAATATAATACAACATGTATTTCTGCCCTAGTCTCTCTCCCCCCCCTCCCTCCCTCCCTCCCTATCTCTCCTCTCTGGAGATTGCCCTTCTGAATATCGTTGGTAAACTTTTGGTTTACAAAAAGAACAGATGAAGTAATGTATTATGCTTAGAAAACTCAGATTCACCTACAATGACACCATAGTTCCAAGAGCGGGCGTGTTTTTGTACATTTTCCAAAATTGTAGTTAATGATTAAACCGAATTGATTTTAAAGAACAGATGGGGCTCAATTTGTGGAGCAAACAAAGTCATTTCTTGATGTATGTATGTATGTATGGATGGATATGTTGCCATAGTTAAAGGTGTGTATTTTAATATGCAGACAGAACTGTAGTATAGGTGAGCCATTCGTAGGTTGGTTTCTCTGAAAATTGCAAACTATGTGGCACTATCAAAATATTGTTCTGTTAAAGCATCCCAACCATGGCAACACTGGCTCAACCATTGGTGTGTGTTTGAAGCGGGTGTACCTTGGTAACACTTCACAATAAAGTTGCATTTGTTAACATTAGTTGGTATCATGGGTGGACTAGGAAGAGAAATCGGCCCTGGATTTTACATAAAAACTGGCCCAAAAGTGTGCGTGATGTCCTTTTCTGCATATCGTTGCCGCGTTCATCATATCGAGGTGCCGTTTTGTGGCCCGTTCTGCATAATGCAGCGACTCACTTCAGCTTAGTCCCGGTTCTCCCGATGGCCAGTTTGCCCCTGACCAAGATTAATAAATGCTGTTATTGTTTATTGTTAGTTCATGACACCTAATGCATTTATTGTAAAGTGTTACCTCTATCCTTCGACCAATTACATAGAAAAAAAAAAAAAACAGTTTTAATATGGTTTATATTTTTTGCAAATCTGCTTGTTGATGCTTGTGGTGCAGAAATTACTTTAAGAAAAAAGTATAAAACTGTTTTCTGACATATTGTGAAGACAATATTTCTCCAAACTCTTCTTATACAATGCACACTACAAAACACATGCTGTTAATCCATTTTCTGCCAAACCACATAATCCATTCTTCTAAATTTTAATCATGCAAATTAGTATTTATATACGCCAACACTATCAGATGTTTGGTTTCACTTTAATAGGATTAATCAGCCAATTGTTTAATAGAATAATTAAGTGCAACTTTTAGTCTCTGGATGTTTAAAGAAAAAGAACCCCTCAAGATTGTCGTCAGTAGTTCCAGTTTGCCACCAGGCACTGATTAGCATTATTCAGTGGTAAACAACAGCCTATGAAATTGTTTATGGGTTGAGGGCAATTGAGAGTAAACTGCAGAAAGTGCTTATTTATAGTTAATCACTTTTGGATTTGAATAGTTTAGAGCATGTGGAACATTTAGGATGAAGTCTAACCTTCTTATTCCAAACATTATCACGTCATATTTCCTAACAATTGCCTCAATTCTGGCTTCCACTATTGCTTGCTATGAAATAGTGAATCACATGATCATATCCAAACACTGTGTCCCCAATGTTGGCAATTTCTGTTTTCCTCCAGAAAGCAATGCTGTGTGCCTTTATTGACAAAGAATTGATAATGAAGGGAGTTGTAATGAGAAGTGATGCCCTAAAGGAGGAGTAATTAAAATGGACAAATTGAGGGAGGGAAAAGGGATTGGAGCCTTTTCACTGAGTCGTTAAGTCCTCGAATGGATGGCCACTTCCTCCGATGTTTAAATCCTGATTGGGAGCACTGAGATGGGGCCTGTGTGCCCTGCGTGGTAGGCACGGAACACTGGCGCAGTGTGTTTGCCTGCAGAGATCCAGGAACTGGTTTATATCATGAGCTACGGAGTCTGGTTATCATCTGATCGCCCCAGGTGTGTGTTTGTGTCTTTATTTATGTCTGTGCCTGTTATCTGTGTGCCTGTTCATGCCCATGGGAGAGTGTATGTGTTAATATAACATTTCTATCCCCTGTTTCCCAGATTAATAAACTCCTAACTCACATGCTGGCCCATTCTGTAACACACTGCCATAGCAACCACAACTTTACTGCTGAAGAGGAAGAGCTGCATTTCAAGTCTCAGATTTGTTCACTCTGTTGCATCTTTTGCTGAGCTATTTGTTGTTGTTCCATTTTATTCTGATGTGATGTTGTTTAGCTCCCCAAAGTCTGGGTAATGTTGTTGAGCTTTGTCAAACCTGAATAAGGGCCCTCATTTCAAATCTACATAGAGGAAACATGTTTGCGCTTTTAGAAAGAGGAAGATCCACATCTGAGCAAAGGAAACGCAGGACTGAATATTGCTTAGTTGTCTGATTACAGAAATGAGTTTGATCAGAAATATAGTTAGGGCGAGAGTGGTTGGAATGTGCTTTTGTCTCTTTCATTAACTGTCAGTACTGTCAATAGAGCTATTTCATAGTCCTAAATCAAAAAATTATATTTGTGGAATTTTTTTGCCTTTATTGGGTAGATAAGTACAGACAGGGACAGGAAAGTAATGTTTTTATATTTATAAGTAAAATAAGGTCTGTGAAAAACTTTGAACTAATTAATCGCTATTGGTGAAACTGTCACACTAATTGATCAAAGACATCTGATGTTGCTCTTTAGGAAGAAAAATCTTTTATGATCCCTCATTTTTCTCTCAGATGGCAAATCGTAGCCAAAATCATACAGTGTTAACCTGGTTTAAATTGCTAAAGAGTTGTTCATAAGGACTACAATGTTTGTCCTATTAATTAAACATCATTTGTCTAGCGCACAGATTTCTTATACGCGCTTATACACGTAATTAATGGGACAATTATTGTAGTTTAATTTAATATACAGCTCTGTTTATTTAATGTTGTGTAACAAAACATTCAGGTATGTTAACCATAGACCTTATTATACCCATAATTATTAAACCGGTCTTCTAAAAACCCATTCGAAATTCCCAGGGGAACCATGCCTTCCGAGGGTTGGCCTACAAGTTGACGTCATGAGATGAACTGTTAATATGATAATTCTATCTCTCTCAATTTAATTCATCAGCATGGAATGCTGACAGTTTCACTCTAAAATCACACACATACATTTACACTCAGCAGAAATCTTAGTACCTGGACAGAAATTCTGTTGAGCAGTGTGTTCTTACTGCCATGTTGAGCTTGTGCTTTTTCACGCTTATCATAAATTGCCTTGACAGTTACCTCAAAGGCTTGTTCCCCCATCTGCACTCAAAACAGGTAACCACCAGTCCAATATGAACATTGGAGTATATTATACTGAAGTGCTATATATTGAATAGATAAGCTTTATTCCTAATAAAACGTAATATGTATGTGGTCCATTTGCACCACTCAATAATGATTTGAGAAATTGTTCAATCACAAACAATCAATTGTTGATTTATCAGTCAATTGTGAAATGTCAAATCATAGAGTAAAAAAAGACCCAAATTGATAGTAATTAGTAATTGATAACATAAAGGACAGCATTGAAGGCTATTATTTTTATATGTGATTAATATGTAAAAAGCTTTGGTTTTGGTGAAAAGCTTAAAGTGCTGTCGTATTTACTTCAACTTCACTTGGAGCTTTTGTTTTTGTGGAACACTGGCGGTGCATTGTGTTCTTGACGTTGTTGCTCACTACAAATCTTGTGAAATGCCATCACCTTCTTCACTTCCTATTTTTAAAATAACTTGTAGTGGGTACAGATGTTTGGAATTGCATGAATGTGAGAACCTGCAGTGCTTTGCTTTCACATTGCTAGCAAACTGCTCTGAGTGCGCTGAAAAGAGCGTATCATGAACCCATGCGCACACAGAACAGCGATACACCTGCTCATACCGACCGTTTTCATTGAATTTGTTTCCAGCCTTTTGTGGTTTAGGAATCACATATGACAATACTGAAATTTGTATGTTATTTAATAATTGTGCAGCCCTGAAGGATCATGAAATAAATCTTTTGAAGCTATTTTTAGGAAACACTGGCCAAATATAAGCACACTACTATCATTGTGATATTCACTCTATTGCTTAATTTTATATCGCCAGCAAAATCATTGCTATAATATTGTGAATACACTATATACTGTACTGTATATCGCTCAGTCCTAGTTTCAATTGAAATGAGTTCGGAGGGACATTAGGGTGAGTAAATTATGACAGAATTGTTGTTGTTTTTGTGCAAAATACTCCTTTAAATTTTTTCTCTGGGGCTTGACATTATAGATCAATTTGTGTAATCTAACAAGCTGCTGTAGTTGGCTTGTTTGACATTATAAACTCAAAACAAACTCATCAGTAACTATGTCACCAATCTTTCAGACCTCACCCGCTAATGAATACTGTTCCTATCATTTCTACAACAATGCTATAAACAAACACATACCCTATATCTTACCCCTTGGCACTGCAATGAGTTTTGTTCAGATCCCCATCCCAATGGCACACGGGCATGGATTTTTGTGTCTTAGTTTTTGCCAACCGTCTTAGCCTAACTACAAAATGTCATGGTCCCTTTGAGCGCCGGCTCTTCGTTTGGCAGCGACCAGCAGCTTTGTCAGTTGGAATTGAGGATCTTTATTTGGCAGCTGTTTGTGTCCCAGTGTCCCTTGTTTACACTGAAGTAGTTCTTGAGGTAATTACTTGAAATGAATATGAAGGCCATGACTAAGTGGTGTGTTTATACGTGTGTCTTTGTGCACATGTGTGTTTGGGATCAGACATTAGATATTATCATTGCCTTGGTCCCATGACTTGATAATCTGGAATCATTTGTCATGTTTTGAAGGTGTCAGTGTTTAGGTTAAACAGGAGAGAGTGTGTGGAGAGAGTGTGTGTGTGTGTGTGCGTGCACACACTTATAACCACAGACAAGCTTAATAACTAGGGTTAATGTGGTCATTAAAACAAGGTCTCAGTTCCCCCTGGAGTTGCATTCTTTAATATGCCAATGCTTAGCAGTGCCGTTTTATTGTCTTTATCCAGATGTGTGTGTGTGTGTGTGTGTGTGTGTGTGTGTGTGTGTGTGTGTGTGTATACTTGGCTGCTCGTTGATTGCAAAAGTAGAGCTAACAATTCCTTACAGACGGAGTCGATGCTCCTGTTGGAATTTATCTTGTTATCGTCTGGGGCTGATGTTTAATGCTACCAGTTTACGTGTGTGTGTTTTTGTATTCTTGTAAAATGTGCTTCTTTTCCTTGTATTTTGGTGTTTTCTGTAGTTGCACTTTGAATTATTTAAGTATCTGCGTTTGTTGTCTGTGTCATTTGATTACTATGAAATAGGATTTTCTGACTATTCTGAAAAATATCTCACACACTTGTTTGTCTTCAAAATGTCACCATGATGTCAGGCCCACTGACAGTATGTCGGCTCTGGTCTGTCACGAGTGCTCTTGTCTTTCACACATGTCACTCTCATCTGTCATTAGCCCCACCTCCCTGACACAGCCCCGGGCCACACTTACATCATCACCCCCTTCACAGACTTCAAATGTCATGAAGTTTCACTCTTCAGCATTAACTTCCTACGGTTATACTGAGAGTTTGTTCTAAGCTTTAAATAAGAGATGGACACTAATTACTTAAAACTTTCTAACAGGTTTCTAGGGTTCTGTTTTCTTATCAGTTGACTTTTTGTTGGATAGTAAAGACAGACAGTGAGTTGTTTTAATTTTATAACAGAAAGCTTGAAGGCTATTCGAAGGGAAATTAGTCTGGGGATTTAATTAAGGTTAAGGTGATGGTGTTGAAAGTAGGTGTGAGGGAGACAATTGCAGTATGGCCTTGGAAAAGTTCCATCAGATGGACAGAAAAACACCATAAAAGTAATAATTCACCCAAAAATTAAACTTGTGTCATTATTTACCAACCCTAATGTCACTCTAAACCCAAATGAGGACATCTGTGAAATGCAAAAAGAGACATTTTAAAAAGTATTCACAGGGTTTGTTTGTTAAATAATGAAAGTAAATAGTGACACTGGGTTGCCAAGCACCAAAAAGGAAAACAAAGACCAGAAATCACAGTGAAAGTAATCAATACGACTGGTACACTATATTCCAAGACTTCTGAAGCCACATGAACCATTGTGTGATGAACAGACGAATTTGCCATATAATGAAAGTGAATAGTGATAATGAAGCTATAAATGAATAGAAAAACATCATAAAGTCACAGAAAAAGTAGATGAGCTGACATTGCATTGCCCAAAACAAGTATGGCGCCTATGGCGGAAGTTTGGCATCATGACAAGTTAGATTTGATGTGACTAACATCCAACCTGCGCCCTAGTTACCTTATTAGATTTTCTAGAGGAATCGTGTCATCTATAACTCATCTTCTTTCACTGTGGCTTTATGAGGTTTTTCTGGCCTTGTTGGAGCTTGAGAACCCAGAGTCACAATTCACTTTCATTGCATGGCCAAAAGGTGTGCAAAGCGTTTCACAAAAAAAAAAAAAAAAAGAAAGTCATACTTGTTTAAAGCGGCATTTGGGGGGAGAAAATAATGACATAATTTTCATTCTTTTAATCCTTTAAATGCAGAGAGCATTTATTGAATCATAAGGATGTGGTTCCAGGCCTACTATTTCCATAGCCCTAAAATCATAGTGCACTTATAGGTAGATATGAATGTTGTTCCTGGACACATGTAGGGTTTTAATCCAGGAACATGTCCTGCTTGTGTAAATGACATTAAGGAGGAATGAGTAAAGGTTTACAGAGGTTTGAGTTCAGGCGATCAATGTCTTCAATGTGAATCTGTGTTTGACATAACGTCCTCAGGAATCGAGAGCACACTGTGTTATAAATGGAAACGGTTTTACCTTTGAGGAGCAGCGAAAGATTTATGCCAGCCCTGTGAAGATACAGTGGGTTTCACTCACATCTCATCACACACAGACAGCCATTATCCATCACAGACCTCCGTCCTTGGTCTGGAGCTCTATTAGCATTTAGTCGTATGTGGCTGCAAGGAGGGCTAGAGTCATAGTTTTCAGTGTAAGAACATTTCTCCATGATCATAAATAGAGATAAATCTCCATTTCTAGAAACCTGCTATTTAGTTGAATTTCATATTTAAACAATAATGATTAAAAGGTAGACTAAATGTAATGGAAAAAAACGAATGTAATTCTTTGCATTCACCATAAACCTGTATTCAGCAAACTTGACTGCCCTTAAGAACAATTCAGTATGTCAATACAGTACACAGAGGTGAGGCAATCATAACAGAGGTAAATTACATATAGAAGTCACAGGGGCCATGTAAACCGAATGTACTTTTGAATTTCTGCGTGGTTTTTCTTTTACATGCTAGATGAATGTCTTTGGTTGTCTTGCCACTGATCTATATATATAATATCACAAATTAACTAGAGGAAAACAGTAAATGCTTTAAAAGTTTTGAAAATGACCTGAGGTCTGAAGATGTAGAGTGAACCTGAACAGTCTATACTACAAAATGTGAAAAAGCAAAGGAAAACAGACTTAAGTGAGGAAAACAAACCAACAAATAATTATGAGAGATCAGATTTAGAATTAGAAGTGATTGGTCCTGCCTAGCCTGAGTTTACAACTTTGTTCACTGACAATGGAGAGAATAGACCGCTCATGTGGTTTTCTACTATCTTTGATCAAGGTAGATTTCAGTTTTCCCATCCATGCTGTAACTGTTAGTCTGTGTTTCTCTGTATGGCTTTTCACACTGCGCTCAACCTCGGGATCTCTCCTTTTTAAACGCCATTTTTAACCACGGGTAAAGCAACGTTTCACACATCTTTTGAAAGGGGGTTAGCCCCACATTGTGTTTCCAAAAACAATGCAGTGTTAGAGTGTTATAGAAAGTTGTGTAGCAACACAAAACAATCATAGTGTCCAAGTGCCTATCTCATTTATTACAGTCGCAAAAACGCCCACATGCTGTTTACGTTCTCCATCTTATTTAAAACGTAAACATGTCAAACAGTAATGGTAAATGCAATAACTGCCATAATGAAGAGACAGCTATTCCAATCATTTTTTGTATGTTTTCATGGTATGTTTCAAAAGACAAACAGAGCTATATTGCATGCTTGGCAACGGGCGGTTCAGACCGTACGCATACTTTCACTAAAACAAGGTAAAATGCAGGTGTCTCAAGACACGATTTAAAAAATTTACGTTTTTTTTTTTAGCTGACATGGTATCTAAAAAACGCAGTGCTCCTGCATGAGATGTTTTTTAAAAAAAAACAGTGGGAAGTGGCGCGTCTAATGATCAATTTCCATCTAGCGTGTTTACATAGATTCACATTTTATTATTTGCATTCAGCAGTTTTTTCCCTGCTGCCTGTGACCCTATCAGAACAGATATGCAACAGTTTTTGGTTTGTGAACCACTGATCTTAATGTCTTGTCTTTTCAACACAGTATCAGAATACCAAAATTTTTGTTGCCCATCCCGCACTCCCCCTGCGCTGGGATTAAGATCAGCGGTACATTCAGAGCGCAGTGTAATCTCTGGCTTCTGGCTCTGCTTAAATCAAAGAATCGACTTAATATTTAATTATGCTCCAGGTATTTCTGCGTATGTTCGTCATCACTCTCTCTCTCTCTCTCTCTCTCTCTCTCTCTCTATTCTTTAGAAGCTTAGAGAAGCAGTCTGCCTTAGTAAGGGTTTGCCTGAACAAATAATCACATGCATTCACTCAAACAGCAGTGTGGTCTCACCGCTTAACATAGTCAAGTAGTGAATTTCATCAAACAAAGAGGAGATTAACTAAATTCAACGTCACTGGACATGAACAGGTGTGGAATGTTGTCAGAGCCATGGCGCAAGAACTGGCGCATATATTCAGAATATTCTGGAGCCATGGTGTTCAGACAAATTATGCAGGTTTGAGTCTGGCCTGCATCATGTTCTTGTCTCATCTCAACTCTCTTTTTCACCAATATGTTCCTCCTTCACTCATTTTGTCGTGTCAGTGCTTTTAGGGGTATTTATAATTGGTCACTTCTGGTGGTTTTACTTATTCGATCTTGTAAAGATACATTTAAGATGGATAGCAATCAATCATTCTGAAGCTGGTTTGAAACATATAAAACGTGACTCAGCCCAGTGTAAAAATATCAATTTGTTCAGGTCAACAACTTGTTACTCCTCCCTAATGGAACTGTTTAAGCATATAGAAATTTATGAGCCCAAAAACGACCAAGAACATTCTGTAAATAACATCTAAACAACAATATTAGATTCAATTTATTCTGATTTTGTAAAGATGCATTTATGTGACCAAGTGTAAATGGAATTTGCTTTGCTAATTGGATGGCGTTTGGTCAATCAAGGCGAATGAAGTGCCGGAGTGTAAATAGCCCCTTAGACAGGAGAAAAAGTCAAGTGCCACAGCCATGTGTTTCTTTGCCCAAGACAGATGAAACGTAAACAGCTGTTAAATGCTTCTGTAAGTCAGATTTATGTAGAACATATGTAAAAGAGGTTGGGTATTCTCTGATTAGATCAAACTCGCTCTCTCTCTTTTTTCCTCTCATATATTGTAGTCTCGCGGGCTTTCCTTTGTATAATTTTCTAGCTAAGTGGTGCATACAAAATAAGGGTCAAGAGTCTGATGTGTCTCCTCCACAAGAGGAAGAGGAGATGGGGAGGAGAACATTAGAAGTAAATTAGGTTTGCACTGCAATAGGTTAGGTGAAACCAAGCCGTTTCCATTTAATTTGCCCACCCCACCCCCCAGCATTGACTCTCAAACTTAAAATCGCACTGCATTACTGCTGATGTAGAAGATCACTGAGAATGGATTGGTGTGTGTGTGTGTGTGTGTGTGTGTGTGTGTGTGTGTGTGTGTGTGTGTGTGTGTGTGTGTGTGTGTGTGTGTGTTAGCTTTAATTCATGTGTGTGTTAAGTTCAAAGTACAACACTGACTCTATATAGCTTATATTGTTCTTGGTGTGTGATCAAGGCACCTCTCTAACATACTCCCACAATCTCTGTGACCTTTGCTGCCTTCAAGGATAGTGAAATGGGTTTCCCTTCAGTTTGTTCCAGCAGTGCATGAATGACTATTTGACTGCTCTTAATAACATTTGAGGATGGTTCTTAACGACATTGCAGAATGGTTTCTCACTCCACTGAGCCGTAAAGTGCATCAGTCCTAAATTGGACATGAGCTGAAACCTATAGAAATTGGATTGGGTACTCTGCCACACATTTTCTATATAAATAGTTAAATCAACCCTTTACAAATAGCTCTTGTCTGTATTTTTCCATGTTGAAAGAAAAATTAAGGTTAAAGGGATGTTTGAGACATGATGCCTACATCACCAGCACTAAAGACCATTTGTATTGTTTTAATCTCTACAATATTGCAATAATCTGCTTCATTGAGTTTAAATGTAGGTTTTCTTAAGAGACAGTAAAGAGAGATTGAGACAAGAGTGGAAAGAAAAGATCTTTCAAATATTTTCTTGATTTAAATTATGATAGCCATTTTACATTGCTGTTGTCATAGCCATATGCTACCATTTGAGCTACATAGATATAGAAATGTGGTGAACAATCAGACCAGATAACATTCCAGGAGCCAGTTTATGGCAAAGCCCCTACCTAACTGTCAAGGCAAAGAATAGTGACTCCATTTTGATTGGATCATGGCAGGACCAACACAAACAAATGCCAAGCCATCAAATAAGCTGCTCGACAACTACCAGATACTTCAGAAAGTAAGGCCCCAGACCTACCAACATGTTGGAAAATATTTCTCATTGGTCCATGAGTGGTTTCTTAGCAACCTCTCAAACCCTCCATCCTTAGGTTTGCCGTAAGACCAGTGGTGAGAAGGACCATAACAATTCTTCAAGACCTCTCGAAGCAGCATTAACTTACCATGTGGTAAAAGCTGAAACAATGAAGTGACAAAAACAAAGCTTTACACACAAATTTTTACTCCTAACATGGACACCAACTGCAATACATCCACTCCTTGTTTGTTCACAGAACTGTTTGTTTATTAATTAGCGTAATAGTTCACACAAACTGAACTATGGTGGTATAAATTAATGAATACATAATATGTAATCTTACAATATCATATTTGGACTATTTTTGAAGAGATTAGGAAAAGGAACATGCAAAGATGAAACTTTAAAGACACTGTTCTAACTATGTATGTTAAAATATGCAAATGTTCCACACAGAGATGGGAGGGTGAGCCACACTAGGTGGGCAACAGCAAATCATAACCCTGAAACAAGAAGTTCCAAACTGTAATCTCCTTCTGATCAGGAGGTATAAAACTATCCTCCGAATGACCACACCTTTGTCCTGAGTCCCTGTCCAGAGGGTCATTAAAAGTATACACTTCTATAATACTTCTCCATTCTAAGTTCCCGGCTGTTTGAGTTCGGGAGCAATAACAGAATAATAATCAACATTCTGAATCTCTGGTCTGAGTGGTAGGAGATGTAACAGAATACAAACCATCCAATGTGGCAAGTCTCCTCTTCACAGAAAAAAGGATAACGGATCACCCAACGTTCTCAGTGTCCATCCGAGGGACAGTGAAAGATCGACCAAGTACCAAGTCTCCTACAAGAGACTATTACAATGCCAAGTTTGGAATCCCTAAACCAAGGAGATAACTAGAGCGACAAGGTTTAGCTCTGGCGAGCAACCCTTCTCTTCAAGTTTCGTGCATCTACGTGCTCCAGATGATGAATCTTGCACAGACATAAGGACTTTTTATCTGCATGTTCCAGATTGCAAGAACCCTCTCGGTGCCTCCAGGAGATCAGCAGTCCTCAGCTCCTTCGTGTTCAAGGCCATTGAAATGAAATCCAGCTCCTTCCCCATGGACCATGGCCCTAAGCCCCAGTGGAAGACGTTGCTATCACCAAACTCATCAACCGATCAAGAAGAACGTCAATATCACCAGTAAACCACTTTCCAGAGGTCTTGGCATTAGTGTATACTATCAGTTTATGATTATCTAACATTCCTTAGATTGCATAAACTATGTATCAAATGTCTAGCAAATAATCTTTGATTATTTGTTTAATTTGGAATATTTAATTTTTTCACCTTATTAATTATCAGAGAAACAGCAATTTATCTTTCATAAGTTAATTGTCATACTTTACCATTGCTACATCCAATTCGGCCACTTGCCTCTTTCCATCCTATGCACTTTTATTTCCTATTAATTTATGTTATCTTTTAGCATATTGGTACCATTTTGTAGTTTTTGTTAGTTATTCTTGTTTATCTTTTTGTTAATAAAACTCATTTTATAATAACTGTGTGTTCCTTGTATTGATGATACAGAAGATTTCGAAAGGGTTAGTTAGCTCTAAGGTGAAACTCCTTAGCTGTTGCCCTGAGGATGGAGGGAAGGGCCGTCTGATATTACTAATCACACACACCTTAAGTGAAGCGTAATCATAAATCACTACATACATTGGTGTCTTGTGTGAGCCCCAGTTCATTTCAGTTGTATCCAGGGTAATTCTCACTACAGATAATTGGTCATAAGATAGACATTTTGACCTTTTTATTTGAACAGATTATCATCTTTACAGATGCCCACTGGTCAGCTTGTAATCATAGCCATCTCAGTGCCAAGTTTACATACACTTAGGTTGAAGTCATTAAAACAATTTTTTAAAAACTCCACAGATTTCATATTAGCAAACTATAGTTTTGGCAAGTCATTTAGGACATCTTCTTTGTGCGTGACATGAATAATTTTTCCAACAATTGTTTTCAGACAGATTGTTTCACTTTTAATTGAATATATCACAATTCCGGTGGGTCAGAAATTTACATACACGTAGTTAACTGTGCCTTAAAAGCTCAGAAAATTCCATAAAATTATATTAAGCATTTAGACAATTAGCCAGTTAGCTTTTGATAGGAGGTTTACTGAATTGGAGGTGTACTTAGATGTATTTTAAGGCCTACCTTCAAACTCAGTGCCTTTGGCTTGACATCATGGGAAAATCAAAAGAAATCAGCCAAGAGCTCAGAAAAAAGTGTGGATCTCCACAAGTCTGGTTCAGCCTTGGGAGCAACAAACACCTGAAGGTACCACGTTCATCTGTACAAACAATAGTATGAAAGTATAAAAACCATGGGACCATGCAGCCAACATACTGCTCAGGAAGGAGATGCATTCTGTCTCTTAGAGGTGAAGGCATCTTTGTGAGAAAAGTGCAAATCTATCCTTAAGTTGTGGCAAAATTGCTGAAGGACAACAAAGTCAAGGTATTGAAGTGGCCATCAGAAATCTCTGAACTCAATCTAAAAGAAAATGTATGGGCAGAACTGAAAAATTTTGTGTAAGCCAGGAGGCCTACAAACCTGACTCAGTTACACCAGTTCTGTCTGGAGGAATGGGCCAAAAAAATTTGTGAGAAGCTTGTGGAAGGCTACCCAAAATGTTTGACCCAAGTTAAACAATTTAAAGGCAATGCTACCAAATACTAAAAAAGTGCATGGAAACTTCTTACCCACTGGAAATGTGATGAAAGAAATAAAAGCTGAAATAAATCATTCTCTCTACAATTATTCTGACATTTAGCATTCTTAAAATAAAGTAGTGATCCTAACTGAATAACTAAAAGAGAATTCATTTTTTCTACGATTAAATATTAGGAATTGTGAAAAACGTAGTTTAAATGTGTTTGGTTAAGGTGTAGTTAAACTTCAACTCTATCTGACCTTGAAGCTAAGAACTGGAAACTGAGGGGCTACATTGGACACAGGCTGACCAAAACTGGACAGATTGTAAAAACAATGCCTTTTTTGCTGCGATATGCAGATGGTGGGGTCAGAATTCGGTGTTAACAACATGAATCCATAGATGCATTGTGCCTTGTATCAATGGTTTAGACTGGAGATGTTGGTGTAATTGTGTTGGGAATATTTTATTGGCTCACATTAAAACCAATGTTCCCTTAATGACAATTGATTGTCATACTGTACCACAATCTGTCTTGTGGTTGTGTCTGACAAGGTGCATCTCTTTATGGCCTATGAAACAATCTTCTTCTGGCTACTTCCAGCAGGATAATACAACATGTCATAAAGGACACGTCATCTCAAATTGTATTTACAAGACAATGAGTTCAGGGTACTTTGGATAAGGGGGAATGCCTTTTTTATGGTCAACAAATCTGCAGCAATTGCATGATGTGATTATTGACCAGAATCTGTAATGAATTCCTGCTGTTCTGGAGGCAAAAATGGGTCCTACCCAGAATTTGAGCGGTGGACCTAATTAAGTTGCCACTAAGCCCATGTTTACACAAAGGGGGCATTCAGTGCAAACATGTTCTTGCTCTAATGAAAGCTAGAGAGAGCAAATCTTAAAGAACTGTTACCGTTGCTTTGTACCGATGATGGGGTAGAGTTGTTATTGAAAGCAGCAAATTACTATTAAGACAGCAAATGCTGCTGAAAGCAATTGACTGGGAGACCTGACAGAGTAAATACATAGAAATAAATTTGGAACTGGGATTGTATCAATGCGGTCAGCAAAAACCAATCACAATATGCCAACATAATATTTTTCCAAAGTATGTGGAACTAAAGAGTGTTTTGGAAAGTCTTGTATTTGGTGGAGAAAAACATATTCCTAAGCCATTGAGGAAAACAGTTCCAGTGTCCAGATGCATAAACATAGCAAAATCAATGCATATTCATCCAAAAACATGTTAGTGTTCACATGGCCTAAGTCTAGATAGTTATTCTATTTATTGACGTTCATCAAAGAGGTAGTGATTGTGCCCCGCTGTGTTTATTAGCTATGTAATGACAGTATGTCAGTATGCTGAGCAACCAGAAAAAATTGTTTTGGACTCAATTGGCACACCTCCTTAACCCCTTTACTCTGAATATGCATGAATATGTATCCCATGTACATACATAATTTATTAGAAATGTGAAAGAGATGGAAATCTCAACACAAATGGCTTTTATTATTCAAATATTTAAATATTAAATGTCATTATGCATTTTTTTTCAGGTGGGAACATGTCAAGAATACTCGGGAGTAGAGCTCATGCCTCTCTTTAGCATATGCAGTTAAAGTGTACTTTCAAATACACACATTCTCACACAGTGCTACAGATCTCACATTGTGATATGTGTATTGATGTTTCATAGTATAGCTACAGTGTACATGAGTTTTCTTCCATCAGGTGAGATAGACTGAGCTTGCGTTTTTGTGGTATTGGAT
Organism: Xyrauchen texanus; assembly: GCF_025860055.1. Classification (NCBI taxonomy): domain Eukaryota; kingdom Metazoa; phylum Chordata; class Actinopteri; order Cypriniformes; family Catostomidae; genus Xyrauchen; species Xyrauchen texanus. The sequence continues at coordinate 28,998,826 of NC_068305.1, read as the reverse complement.
TCACCCCTACTGTTCCTTTACAACAAGGTTTTCACTTTAATAGCAATGCCACTTGTAGCAATGTTGCAGATGCTGCAATTGGTCTTCGGTTAAAGCCTACATATACACTCAGTGACCACTATATTAGGTACCCATGTACACCAATGTATTCATGTGATTATCTCATCAGCCATTTGTGTGGCAGCAGTGAAATGCTTAAAATCATACAGATGTGGGTCAGGAGCTTCAGTTAATTTTCACTTTGACCATCAGAATGAGAAAAAAAAATTGTATTTGTGATTTCGACGATGGTATGATTTTTGGTTCCAGATGGGCTGGTTTGAGTATTTCTGAAACTGTTGATCTCCTGGGATTTTCATGCACAACAGTCTCTAGAGTTTACTCAGAATGGGTCCAAAAACAAAAAACATCCAGTGAAGGGCAGTTCTGTGGATGGAAATGCCTTGATGAGAGATAGCTCAACGGTGGATGGCCAGACTGGTTCGATCTGACAGAAAGGCTACGGTAACTCCGCTATACCCCCTGTACAATTGTAGTGTGCAGAATAGCATCTGAGTGCACAACATATCAAACATTGAACATACATCAGTAGAAGACATTGTCGGGTTCCACTTTTGTCAGCCAAGAACAGAAAGCTGAGGCTGCTTTTGTATTGCAATAACATTGGTCAGTTACTTTAACTTTTCATTGATAGGCAAATGTCAAAGATACCCCGCATGTCATTTACTACACTTTTTTATCAATTTTGGCTGCTGAAAAATATATAGAAGACCTCAACCTATGAGCCCAGATCCAGCACATAGATAGCTGATAGTTTCTTTGCAAAGTCTCAGAATCAAACCACAGACGTCAGATCCCTTTGGCTTTTTCAGGCTGACACACCTCAACACCAACACACACATCCTGCATTCACAACATTAGCATGCAGTGCCACTGAAGAGGTACTGAGATTACGCCCTGTAGTATCATCTTTGCAAACTCGAGGGCCCCACAGCCGGGTGCAGCAGTCTTTGTATGGAAAGAAAAGGATTTGGGTTATCAGGCCTTACCTGAAATTCTCCCTCTTATGCATACGGAGGTTCCATTGTTCTTATGCATGGAATTTCCTTGATTGGCTCTTGTATAACTTTTGATACTCTCCTTCTTCTCTCCTCAACATTCTCTCCTCTTCTGTCTTTTTAAAGGCACAGGGAAAACATTGGAAGTTAGACAGTAGGTCAGTGAACATTTAATAAGACATTTTACACTCCATCCAAAGGCATGGTCCAACACTTCGCTCTCCTTGTCCTCTTTCTCTCTTCCTTCTTCTGCACATCCTTTCCACTGTCTTTTATCCCTCCTGTGTATCCCTCCATCCTCACTGCACAGAGTCTGTTAAGGAAAAGAATGAGTTGTACTCACCTTAACATTGACCTTATGGGCCCCTTGAGGCCAGAGAACCAAGATGGCGTTTTTGCATAATAGCTGTCTAATAAAATAGCCTTTCTGTTGAAACTGTCTGGTTGTGTGCTTGGTTGTGGTGACGCTTATGTGCAAGCAGCCTCGGTATGAGTATGAAAAGGTCATTTTCTGGTCATACAGTATGTTGTGTTTTGAATGATTGACCCTCACATGGGATTCTGGTGTGCTTTAAGCTGCTTAAAGTTGATGAGTAATTTTTCCTATATTAAAATACTTCTTGCTCAGTTTAATATGGATTTTCACAGCAACACTGGCTCACCCAATGGTGTGAGTTTAGGGCAGGGCTAATTGTTTGTCTACCCAATGGAAGATTTGGGGAGTGTTCAGGTCATTATTTTTGCAATTCCCTAGGGGGATGCTTGTGCAATGGAAAGTTACACACTTCACGCAGGGTCATGATATGCCTTTTTTATCATTTTAATATGTTCCTTCAGGTTAACTTCTAATATTAGTAAAGTTTTTGGAAAATGATCTAGTATACAGTACAAATATATGAAATGTGCAAGCCAGGTGCCTCTAAGCGCCCAATGGTCAACAGATGTAGAAAGGAAGTCCCGCCTTACAGGTAAAAGAGACAATCACCTTTTAGATTCAGACATCGCCTTTCAATCAACTCAATAATGTGCATGTCCATTAGCTATACAAGCCTGGAAAATTTAAAAAATTATAATCTGAGGTAAAGAAGGACAATTTAGGATACCAGCATCGTCACATTTTACTGTTGATTTGAAGCATGTTGTATGATCATTATCTTGACCAATAGTTTAGGAGATTTCGGTCTTTCCCCATTCAAGTAGACAGGAGCTGCACTGGCATGACTGGAAATAGCATCCCAAGAGCATTGAAAATATGGCCCAGAGTGGACTAACATTCTTTCTTTTTTTTTGTCTGCTCTTGACTGACATGCTCTCTCCTTGCCATCTCACTGCTCGCTGCTCCTGGCAGGGCTACAGAAAGGTAAAATAGGCATTAATGTGTTGTTGTGGAGGCAGACAGATGCAAATGTCTACTATGGTTTGACATTAGAATGTGGAAGTAGAGAATTGGTTTAGTTTTTAGTTCTGAAACTTTTTATTTTATTTTTTTTTTTATTTATTTTTTTTATAACAAGTACAATGTCATCTTATATGTCAAATATCAAGGGAAAATATTATTCTACAGCACCAGTGCATCTGCAGTTAGACCTCAGAATGAATTATGATATCTTACCTCCTGTACTCCATATATGTTGTGTCATAGTGCTCATACAGGAGATGTGGGTCTGCGTCATGCCAAAGTCTCCCCAATAATTGTTCCCTCTCTACCAATAAAAGTGGAAAAAACCCTAGGCTGAATAGTTTCATATCGCCCCACAAGTTTTAAAAGATTACACTTAAATCCGGCCTGCCAATACATTTTCGCTTTCTACATTTTTGATTGGCCTTTATTATTATTATCCTGTAGTTCTATTAAAGATTCGTACACCGTATGTGCTGAATGTTTTTCTAAATCAGGAATACAAACACAGTTATAGTCTATGGTAGGTGATAACACAAACCTGCATGCTAAGTAGATATCCTGACCCAATTGCTGCTTCCCAAATAGTTCACTCATTCACTACTCCCTAAATAGGGAATGCCACATTAAAGTGCACAATATAGGGAATATGCAAATATTATACAGTATATGTGAATTGATTGCTATGTTTTTTATAGTCCTCATATATTTAGCATATAAACATTACATCAAAGACAATTTGTGACGTCTCAATTCTCTTAATGGGACTGCTACCAGTCTGATCTGCAAGTAATAATTTGCAGTTCTCTGTAAATCAAATCTGAGGCATCAGTACTCCAATACACATGCAGAACAGTACATGAATGCAAGGTATGATGGAGAAATTAGTCACTTAAATATGAAAAGATCTGCCCATTCATCAATAACTGCCTAAATAACTGTATATAGTTACAGTTCACTATTGTAAAGGCACTTGTATTTGTTGTATCTGTTCAACTGTCACACAATGGAGAATATCACTTGATCAGTTTATTTGAGTTTTAGAAACCTTATGTATTCACATAAAGGCAAACGCTATAATATAAATTTAATTCATTTATTTTGTTGAACACACAGACACACACTTTCTATTCATACTCTATAACGCTCAGCAAAGCACACTCAGCCAGCACAGGTGTAGAAATAAACACATGCACAATATAACATGGGAGTCTTGATTTTGCTCTCAGTAGTCGGGCAGCCTCATCTGGGCCTGTCTCCTTTAGCTGTTTAATCTCTGATAGAGAGATCCACTCAGCTTCTTCTACACTTGTTCTTTACGCCTGGGGTGTTCTCTCTGTTCACTCACCTCTTTTCTCTCATAAGTGGCTGTCTCTTGTCTCTCATCAATTTGGCCCTCAACAACAAGGAATATTAAGACATTTTGTGTTTGTGTGTGCATACATGTCCACTACTCTTTGCTTATGCATTGATGTGTAAGCCCAGAAGCATAGGAACGATTTGAAAATTGTGGGGGGAACACGATATAAACCTTTACAGCTTGGTTCATGAATATTATTTAGGTGATGTAACTTTAGCCCTGTAACTCATTTGCTGATAAGCAGATGATAGGATTACCGCTTACCAATCTATCTAATGTCAGTGCAGCCTATCGACTTGCTTGGTGTTAAAGCTTTTGCTTTGCGTGACTATCTAAAAAAAATTTTCTTTGGACTGTGGCCAAGCAAAATTAACCTCTTAAAGGGATAGGTCACCCAAAAATGAATATTCTGTCAACATTTACTAATCCTCATGTTTAGGGTTGAAAACGAATCGGTTACCTAACGTAACCTCGGTTCTCTCTAGAAGAGGGAACGAGTATTGCGTAAGCTAGCTTACGCTACGGGAAAGATTCATCTTTTCTGAGATATTGAAGCCAAAAAATTATCCTTAATTTTGTATCCATTGTCAACGCAGTGCAGCAGCTGCATACCTTGAGCGGGCTAGCTAGCGAGCTCATTGGTTGCTCTGCGGCAACTGCTGCAGCCTATAGACGAACTTGAGTGAACTTGCGTCCAATGACAGGCGCCCGCGCCGTCACTGTATCAAAGCCCGCCAGAATGGGCGTGGCTAGAGTGCATATAAGCGTAAGTTCGTAGGCTGGAACCCTGGTTTTCATTGAATGAAGCGAAAATCGCTCGTGGCGCGAGCACGGCCGGCTACGCAATACTCGTTCCCTCTTCTAGAGAGAACCGAGGTTACGTTAGGTAACCGATTCGTTCTCTTACGAGAGGTTCTCTCGTATTGCGTAAGCTAGCTTACGCTACGGGAACCCATTGTCAACGCCGTGCGTGCCAAGCATCCACTGGATGAGCCCCGGGGGAGGGGGGACCCGGGGGAGCCCTTGTGAGTGGGGGAATAATATTTGGCCGGCAAGAGTGCGGGCCAGTGTGTGTGTAATACATAAGCACGTAGTGGGAAGGGAAAGACAGAGCGGTGGTGCCGGTCTGTGTGGAATGTGTCCCGTCAGTGCAGCTCACCAGGGGAGCTGTTGCGTATTAAACCCCTAGTAGTTTTGCCTGCAGGGCAGGCACTTCCAGATTGTAAAATCTGACAAAGGTGGAGGGGGAAGCCCAGCCCGCTGCCACACATATGTCATGAATGGAAATCCCGCTGGACCATGCCCACGAGGAGGCCATGCCTCTAGTGGAGTGAGCCCTAATGCCTTACGGGCATGGTAGGTCTTTTGACGCGTACGGGGCAGCAATAGCGTCCACTATCCATCTAGACAGACAGCGAAACCTTTGGTGCGCCCTCCGAACGAAACTAAAAGCTGCTCAGAGCGTCTGAAAGAGGCGGAGCGCGCAGTATACAATCTCAGGGCAAAGGAGATTGGCGTCGCGTTCGCTATCGGATGCTGGCAGCGCCGATAGGGAAATGATTTGTGCTCTGAAAGGAGTACCGATCATCTTGGGGACATAGCCGTGTCTAGGCTTTAAAATAACCTTGGAGTCACTTGGTCCAAACTCAAGACACGCAGCGCTGACAGACAGCGCGTGAAGTTCTCCCACACGTTTAACTGATGATAGGGCAGTTAGAAAAACGGTTTTGAGTGAAAGGTATTTCAAATCCACGGATTGAAGCGGTTCGAAAGGGGGCTTTCATAGCTTCGAGAACTACGGAAAGATCCCAGAACTACGGAAAGATCCCCCTGTGCAGGGGTTCAGCGAACGCCGTGACGGCCGCCACGTACACTTTGAGCGTGGATGGGGATCTGCCCTTATCCAGCAGCTCTTGTAAAAACACGAGCAGCGACGACACCCCACATGTCCGTGAGTCCAGGTCTCTGTCGGTGCACCATTTTGAAAACACAGACCATTTGGACGCATAGAGTCTTCTCGTGGAAGGGGCTCTAGGGTGTATGATAGTGTTTATTACTCCTTCTGGCAAAGCGACGGGTAGTCGTTGATCACCCACGCGTGCAGCGCCCAGCGCTCTGGGTGGGGATGCCAGATCGTGCCGCGAGCTTGAGGAGATCTGCTCTCACTGGAATGGGCCATGGGGCTGTCAGTGACAGCTGCGTAAGCTCCGGGAACCATATCTGATTCTCCCAGCGCGGGGCTATGAGGAGCACCGAGTGATGCGTTTCCCTGATTCTCTGCATTACCTGTGGCAATAGCGAGACGGGAGGGAAGGTGTAAAGCGGGCGGTTGGGCCAGTCCTGGGCCAGCGCGTCCTCGCTTTTCGAGAAAAATACTGGGCAGTGAGAGTTCTCTTCTGACGCAAAGAGGTCTATCTCTGCTCTGCCGAATATGCTCCATAACTTCTGGACTGTTTGAGCGTGCAGGGACCATTCCCCTGGGGAAATATTGTGTCTGGACAGTCTGTCTGGGCCGTCGTTCAGGTGGCCTGGCACGTGCGTCGCCCTCAGCGAGCGCAGGTGGCACTGGGACCAACTCAGTATGCGTTTTGTCAGATGGAAGAGGTTCCTGGATCTGACACCACCCTGACGGTTTAGATAGGATACCACAGATCTGTTGTCCAAACGGACCAGGACGTGGTGACCCTGAATGACCGGGAGGAAGCGCACAAGCGCGTACTCGACCGCTATCATTTCCAGACAATTTATGTGAAGGAGCTTTTCCTGAACTGACCATAGGCCAAAAACCGGAGAGCCCTCTCAGACCGCGCCCCAACCTGTGTTGGACGCGTCTGTCGAGATGACTTTTCGGCGAGATACAGCTCCCATCGTCACTCCCCGCTGATACCATTCGGCCACTGCCCAGGGCTGCAGAGCTGAGATACAGGTCTGAGTCACTCTGATCGGCTGGCGACCCGTGGCCCAAGCCCGGCGAGATGCGCGGGTGTTTAGCCAATGCTGAAGCGGGCGCATGCACAGTAAACCCAGCTGAAGTACTGCTGCGGCTGAGGCCATGTAACCTAGCATTCTCTGAAATTTTTTTCAGAGGCGTGAGGCTGTTCATCTGAAAGGACGCGGCTAGTCGCTGAACACGGCGCGCACGCTGTGTAGATAAGCGAGCCGTCATCGCCATGGAGTCTAGTTCTATTCCAAGGAAGGAAATTGCCTGACTGGGCTGTATTGAGCTCTTGGTCCAATGGACTGCAAGACCCAAACTGTTCAGATGACTGAGGAGAACTGTCCTGTGAGACAGTATGTGACTGTGCCAAAATCAGCCAATCGTCCAAATAGTTCAGAATTCGCAAGCCCTGACTCCGCAGGGGTGCGAGCGCCGCATCCATGCACTTCGTGAAAGTACGGGGTGCTAAAGACAGGCCGAACGGAAGGACGGTGTATTGATAAACCTGGCCATCGAAGGCGAATCTCAAGAATGGCCTGTGACAGGGATTTATCTGAATCTGAAAGTAGGCATCTTTCAGATCGAGAGAAATAAACCAGTCCCCCTGGCGCACATGCACCTAATTGTAAGCATTTTGAACGGTCTTTTTGCGAGCACCTTGTTCAAAATCCTGAGATCTAATATTGGTCTGAGGCCGCCGTCTTTCTTGGGGACAAGAAAATAACGGCTGTAAAACCCCGACTCGCTCAGAGAAGGTGGCACTCTCTCTATGGCCCTTTTGCACAGAAGGTTTGCTATTTCTGAACGAAGCATGCAGGCTGCTTCCGCGTTCACAGTAGTTTCGAGCCGCGCTCTGAAGCGGGGAGGGCGGCGATCGAACTGTAGCAAATAGCCCTGTTTTATTGTGCTTAACACCCATTTGGATATCCCTGGGATAGCTTTCCACGCTTTGAAGCGTAACGCTAGAGGGTGAATGGCCAAGTCGCCCTGATTGCCGCACACAGCGAGCTGAACAGAATGTGTGAGCGGGCTTACTGTGCTTATGCATGACTGCTCGCAGACAGCAGGGACAGGCTGTTCTGTGAGTGACTTCCCGATTGAGGTGAATGGGGAAAGAGTCACATCTGTGAAGTGATGCGTGAGCATAATCACGGGCATGGGACTTACATACAGAGAGGTGTTTGCTGGCCGTGTGACAGAGCGGGCAGAGAAGGGGCGCGCGCACGGATTCGTGGGCGCGTTTATTGACTCTAACACTCGAGCTGGCTGTGCCTGCTTTATGTGAGTGGGCTCTGATAGGGACACGGGAAGTGTAATGCTTGTGTGTAGGGGTAAACACTGGATTGTGGCCACATTTTCTACACATAAAGCATGTTTGCTTTTTACAAGATTTCTTTGGGTCGCCGTGAAAACGGCATTTGAGTGCAGGCAAGCGGGCAGTATCACCGGCTTGTTGGCTGCTGAATCCACCACTGCAGTAGCCTGAGAGAAGGGGACTGACAGGGGGCGAAGCTTTGACGGTGGTCCGGCCGCGGCGGGACTGAGCCGTCGTTTCCTTAACAAAGCTAGGAGGACTTCGGTTGCTCAGGTTTCAGCGCAATCTTAGGCCGAGGCCCGCGGGGGGGCGGCGGTCTGCGGCGGCTGTCTGAGCGCGTTCTAGGGCGGCCGCCCTGTCAACGCTGAGAAGTCTGGCTTTGCTGAGCTGGGCACTGTGAAGAGGCTCGTGCAGGATGCTGGTCACATGGGCGGCCTGCAGAGGAGCTAGCGCGACGAGGCAGGAAGAGATTCATGGCTTGGGTGGCTTTCTGGACTTCCGAGAAACGGTCAACAATGCCACTCACCGCGGTACCGAAGAGACTGGACGGAGAGAGCGGCGCGTTGAGGAACGTGGAGCGTTCAGCTTCTCCCATGTCGGCTAGCGTTAGCCATAGGTGTCTCTCGGTCACAGTCAGCGCGGCCATGCACTTCCCTAAGGCTTGAGCTGCAGCTTTGGTGGCGCGAAGGGCGAGATCCGTCGCGCTCCTTAGATCTGAAACAGCCTCTGGGTGCCTGCCTTTCTCATCCCACTCTCGAAGAAGGTCCGCTTGGAGGATCTGTAAAACGGCCATGGAATGCAGAGCAGATGCGGCTTGGCCGGCGGCGGCATAGGCGCGGCCAACACAGGCGGAAGTAGTTCTGCAGGCCTTAGACGGGAGCACTGGCTTAGACCGCCATCTCGCGGAGGGCGGGCAAAGGTGTGCTGCTACCGAATCCTCGACCGGGGGGATGGAAGAGTAGCCCCTCTCGGTGGCGCCGTCCACCGAAGCGAGAGAGGTGGAGACATGGGATCGGTTCCTGGCCGAGAGAGGCGCGTTCCACGATTTAGAGAGCTTGGCGTGGAGTTCCGGCAGGAAGGGAGCGGCCCGGGCCGCGGGCGCCGCGCGGCGACGGCTCTGAAGAAAGCAGCCGTCGAGTCTGTTGGGAGCCTGCTCAGAGGGCGGTGACCACTCGAGCCCGAGGCAGTCGACGGCCTGTGTGAGGAGGCGCGTTAGTTCTTCCTTGACTCCGGTGTGGGTCCTGCTGGATTCCTGGGCCGAGGAGGAGGCTTGGGAGCCTGACCACTCCTCGCTGTCCGAAGCCATGATGGAACAGCAGCCCTTATCCTCCGCCTTGTCATCCGAGATGGCAACAGTGCGGCCGCTCGGCGGGAACTGCGCATCCCGGGGGCGGGGAGGGTGAAAGCGAGGCTCGAGGGAGAGGCTCCGGCGAGGTAGTCGCTTCTAACACCGGTTCCGGCAGCCTTTGGGAGCGGCGCTTCTTTCTGCGCAGCGAAACGAAAGGCGGCGCGGCGGCTTCAGTTTTGAGTGCTTCGAGTCGAGCCCGCAGGGTCGACATCGGAAGCTCCTCGCAGAGGTCGCATCCGCCGTCAGCGAGGGCGAGCTCTGCGTGTTCCAGTCCCAGGCAGAGAGCGCAGATGAGGTGGCGGTCTCCGGCGCTGAGAGGGGCGCGGCATGAGGCGCAGGTGGTGCGAGGCATCTTTAAAAAGACACTCGTTGCTCTTTTTGTGAAGTTCGCTGAGGAACTAGCTTGCTCTAAAAAGGATACGTCGCCGGATGGCGTAGCTCGCAGGATGGCTGAAGGTGGCGAAGACGGCCGGCTTCTTCGAGCGCTGTCCAAGCTTGCTAGATGCCCCTCGAACGGTGACGCGGCTTCTGCAGTTCAGAGATGCGAAGAGCTTCGCTGAATAGATGAAAATCAGGGTTCCAGCCTACGAACTTACGCTTATATGCACTCTAGCCACGCCCATTCTGGCGGGCTTTGATACAGTGACGGCGCGGGCGCCTGTCATTGGACGCAAGTTCACTCAAGTTCGTCTATAGGCTGCAGCAGTTGCCGCAGAGCAACCAATGAGCTCGCTAGCTAGCCCGCTCAAGGTATGCAGCTGCTGCACTGCGTTGACAATGGATACAAAATTAAGGATAATTTTTTGGCTTCAATATCTCAGAAAAGATGAATCTTTCCCGTAGCGTAAGCTAGCTTACGCAATACGAGAGAACCTCTCGTAAGAGAACTGAGAAACCATTCCTTTTTTCTTTTTTTTTAAATACTGGAGCCAAACATTTTTTGATAATTTTCGGTTTCGTTAATGGTTCTCAAACATTCATTATCCACCAAAGCAGATGGGGGACCCTGCTAAAATACTCTGACAGTTTTTCTTTCTCTACCATTCAGCGGCAATGCAATTGAATCAGCAGTGCAAAACAAACAGTGAGACCAGTATACTCCGATGGCTGAATGAATGACTCTGTATGTTTGCGTAGTATACTGAAAAGAACTGTGTGACCAGTGTAGTGTGGTTCTCGAACAAAGAACTTTTTTTCTCACAAAACATACAGCACTGCCTCCTGAACGAATTACTCTTATCAGACTTTTTTGGTTTTTTTGGTGAATGAACAACGCACTGAACCAGCAGTCACTCACTTTGTTTTGTCTGACTTGAAATAAAACAAGAACTGTTGCTGTACTTAAGGCTTGTGAGACTTAAATCGAAGTAATTACTGAATGGTTGTTGGTATGACAATGTGTAGCTTAAGATACACATTGCAAGTTTTGTTGTAATTAGTAGTAGGCCTATTTTATAAAAATTAATGACTTCTAAAATATGACAGAATGACAATCGATCTTTAAACTATTGCTTTAAAATAATGAGTATGTCCCAAAAATGGGGGGCATTGCCTCTCTTTATAATCTTTGCTAACCTATGTAAACCTGTTCATGAGCGTGAGCCAGCTGTGTAAATATAAATGCAATCATAAGTAAAACATTATTCTGGTTGTCACTTTGCTCTCATTGTGTCTCTAAATCTTCAACAATCAATGGATTTATCTTATCCTCACCAACTCTACCTCATGTCTCATTCCCAGTGACAGATTAGAAGCATTGTAGCCATTGAAGTACAAGCGTGCCATAAAACAAAGAGACCTACTCTTCTTCTGTCCAGTTAAAGTCAGGTAATTACCATCAAGCCATCTCTGATGTTTACAGCATCTAGAGAGCCACAACTGTCAACGCCATCCTCCTTACTCCCTGCTCTCTACGTTTAGAAGCACAATGACTCGAAGCCATTTATATTTCCTTAAAATATATTTTTCCCCAGCAGCCCTTTTTTTTCTTGCATTTTGTGCTATTTAACTAAAAGCCCCTCACAGCTGAAGTGGTATGTTTGTGTGGGTAGGCAACCATTAGCTGTCACAGACTGAGATGGAGCCCAGTGGAGGTAAAAGGAGCAACTTGCTCCTGCACTGCAAATCACTGTATATGAGAATTTCACACTGATGGACTTCAGTGCAAATACATGAGCGCACGCACACCGATGTTACCCTTAAAGGAGCAATTGTTGAGTGTCGGCATGTGGCAGGGAGATTTCCTACATGTGGGAGAGCGTTGGAGTGGGTGGATGCCTTGAAGTGTGGCGTAGCTTGATGGCACTGCCACAAAATCATTCAGTTTGTCTAAAGACCCCATCCCTCTGCGCGCACACACACACACACACACACACACACACACACACACACACACACACACACACACACACACACACACACACACACACACACACACACACACACACACAAATTGTCTTTTAGTGGTGTGGGCTAATGCTCTGAAGGGAGAATGGTTGCATGGAGTGGAGGCTCTCTTACTCTCCTCTGGCTTCTCTTTTAAAGGCTGATGGGATGCTGGAGGATGTGTCATATTATTTTATTCTAATTTTTCTCTCCTGCCCTTGCGCTGATGTGCGTGGACAGAGTTCAGCGAAACAAACCTGTTTTATTCCAAGTTTTATCCTAACCTGCCTGTTCCTCTCATTCTTCCTGTTAAAGTATGTGTGGGTGATTATAGTGTAGATCTGTCTGCTTTTGCTTTTAGCACACACACTATCTTCAGTGTTGCTTCTTGTTTAGGCAGATATTATATGAATTGTGGACTTTCTAGAATCCCTTGGGGAATTTCCCTTTGACCTCCTATTTTACTTTATCACAGATTAGCTTATGAGTTTTTCGTCCCACCATCCACACAGACAACCTTGTCAAGAACATTGATATACTGTAAACTTGGCAGATGACTAACCATTTAAAGCAGCATCTCAGAAAGGTGCTATGTTCTCTTCTAAAAGCCTTGCATTTCAATAGTTAATGCAGACACGAAACAACCTTTGTCTCAATTAATATGTGTTTGTTTTGATGGCAAACTAAAACATTCCAATAGAGAACTGAAGAGTCTCAGAGGCCTGTTGAACTGGTGCTCTAATTTCCGCTTCCCATCTCATTTTTGACCAATTAGGGAAAAGACTGATAGGTCTCTGGAATGCTGGCCACGCTTAGGTGTTGTTTCAATGGTTATTGTCACACCATAATAAATGTAGGTCAAGCATGATTGGCTGTAATGGATGTACTTGGCAGGTTATTAATCACCTGAATGTGCAGGATGGTGGTTGAATGGAATTACGGTCTTGAAAATGCTCAGGCCAAGGTGTCAGTCGAATTGATTTTCACATCAGTGAATAACAATGAGACAGAAGACAGAAGTGAACGAGTGAAAGGAAGTGTGAATTAAAGAGGTTCATTTCAATATGATGAAATTATTACAATCTGTTAATTAATTCCAAAGATATTAATAGAGAGAGAGAGACCGTAGAATGCACTGATTGCATTGATATTGAACAGAAAATAATTAGTCGCCCCAAAAAAAAGATTTAGTTTTCTTATGACACTTGAAAATGGATGAATGTGATAATATTAGTTTTTAGCTAAATATCCAACTGAGTGGCATCTGCAAACAAATTATGCTTGACATTTCTCAGAACTAAATTAACCTTACTTAGCCATTTGTGCAATGATTTTTAGCCAGCTGTTGTTAAGGTAACTTTTAGTGGCTGAATGAAATCAGTTCCCCTCAAGTTCACCCAGGTGTCCTAGCAGAGTAACCAGTGTATGGACATGTTCCACTATGATTGACAACCAAAAAGTCTTTCTTTTTGTCATAATTAAATTAATTTTGATCAGAAGGCTTATGCTTAAATGTTTGAAATTCATTTCAAACATTTTTAAATATATTTTTTAAACAAAGGATTTGGACCAAATAATGAAGTACAAGCAATCAACAAGTGCCCAGCATGGAAAATCATCCCAGGTTGATACCACATAAAGCTGGATGCGAGAATGTCCAGAATGTGCAAAAAGTCAAGTCAAATTTATTTGTGTCATGCTTTTCACAACAGGCGTTGATTCAAAGCAGCTGTACATGAAATCGGTATAACAAAAAATGAATGAATGTAATGCCAATATTAGTTATTTATGTTTAGAACTATTAGTGGTTAAAATTAGTAAAATAAGTAAGCGTAGTGGGTCAATGGTTAAACAGAATGATTTTGTAATTCATCCCGAATTAACTTAGGAAATACAGGTAGATGCATTGTCCTTTGATTTTGTCTGATAAAGGCTTTTGTTAGTGGTTAATTCATTTTTTTCTTTTTTAAAGACTGTTGTCCCTCCTTTGACCAAGTTCATATAGGTATCATTCAGTGAGGAGCATCGCAGTCCAGCTGGAAGCTTATGGCAGGTAATTTTGGTGAACTCCATTCTGACCCCATGTTTCAGACAGAGGCTTATGAAGAATCCCATTGTATACTGAAGTGATGTCTGGCTGTCACTTGCTGCAGTTGGCCATCATCACTCAGCGACATAGTGAGAATCGGACATCAGGAAGGGCCGGAGATGGATCTGGCAGGCTCTTGTAACCTCAGGATATAATCCAGAGGTTTTGACAGGGAAAGAAATAGAATAAAATGAGTGTAAATGCCATTCACTTTAAAGATGCAGTATGTAAGATTCAGAATCCCTTGTTATTAATGACACCTGTGCTCGTGCACACACTCCATAGGGACGTGAGCGAGCGATCATCGGCCAAAACAATGATGTTACATACAAAGAGGCTGAATGTGATCATGCTGACAGATGAGGTAGTGTAATTAAAATTGCACAGTTATGATTGACTGAACTAAAACTACTTCTCAGCAAACATAGCATACTGATACACATACAGCTACATACTACCGAACTATACCAGACAGTTTACTGTTGCACTGCATTGTTATGTTGCAGTATTGTATGTTTTGTATGTCGTATGTTGTACTAAGATCAAGAAACCAGCATATTTGCTTAAATTTATCCTGTATACCTGACTTTTAGTATAAAGAGAAGATCGTTTAAATTATTTGAAAGTTAAGAAGCAAGGTAGCTTGTAATTCGTCAGCGTTAGCAGGCAAGATCAAGTTAGCTAAGATTACACAGATCAATCCTTATGGCACTATATTTCACATGCTTTGCAGTTATGTAAGCTTACCTGTCCAATAAGAACGCTGCCAATTCAGGATCTGTTTTGATCTCCAAAACTGAATGAAGTTCCCTCCAGGAATCAAATGCCCTGCCGATGTTCACTCTAGTTTTTGCTCTACCACTATCATATTTCCGCTTAGCCAGACAGGATTCAGTAGATAAATGTTTTTTTTGGGGGGGGGCTTGGAATGTAGATTGTAGGAGTCGGTGTTGTGCTGGGAGCCGGACATTTGCTGGATTCTATCTCTAAGATAACGTTACCTATCAGAAGCACTGAGGCAAGGTTCTCGGGAGCATGCATAAATGTCACATCCTTTGGATTTTCCTTTGCATGAAAATCAGTCTACAGGCTTTAATAGGCAACCTAGGAAGTCCGGGAAGGGCATTTTTTAAGTTGTGTTACAAGCCGTTCAAGCACTGGCAAAAAAGGTGAATATTACATGAAAATGGTTACATACTGCACCTTTAAAGCAGCGTTAAAGTATAAGAGAAGTGTTTCGGTTCTGGCAGACCTAACTAAAGCAGCATAATTGTGAATTGAAGGATAAATTAGGTGTATGCCTGGCTGAATAAGAAAATTATCTCCCTATTTTTGTTGATTTTCTCTGATAGCGTTAACAGGCCGGAGTTTTGCAATCGTAGCATGATAGAAGGTCACTTAATACTTTGGATCTAAAACATTCAAAGCTTTGAACGTAATTAACAGAATTTATTTATTAATTAGAAACGTAACAGGTAGCCAGTGTAATGCAGATAAAATGGGGCTGATATGATCATATTTATTGGTTCTATTTAGCACTCTCGTTGCTGCATTTTGAACCAACGGCAGTTTATTTATAAAACCTGCAGGAAATCCACCTAGTAATGCATTACAATAGTCTAGTCTTGAGATTATGAAAGAATGAATTTATATTTCTGAGGTGAAAGAATGCAGTTACTACACTAGCAGAATAGCTACAAATATTGGTTAGATTGCTATCAATTATAATACCATTTATTTATTTATTTATTTTGCTGTAGCAGTTGACATTGCAGTACATTCATCAAGAGTCGGATGATATTTTAGTCTTTATTTTTTTAGGTTTTTGTCCCAATAATTAGTACTTATTGGAATTGAGTAGAGGAAATTTCTAGCCATCCACTTTTTGATATAATTTATACCCTGTTAATCTGGAAAATTGTAAAAAAAAATATATACATTTGGGTATTGTATGCATAACAGTGAAAACTAATTCCATTCCCTAAAACTGATCCCTGTGGCAATCCATCGTTTATTATTTTTTTCAAGTGGACACTTGAAGAAAATAATAAACAAGAAATGTTCATTTGTGCACAGTTTTTTGGTGCATAATTCCCATATTTCCATTTGTGTTGCATCATAGTTTTGATGACTTGACAATTATTCTAATGACTGGTACTGTATATAAATTGCTGCATTTGAAAGTCTCTTTCTCCTCATCTAATGTAATGGTGATATTGTGACTTTTCTTAGAATATATGGACTTTTTCACTATTTATATTAAACATTGCCTTCCAGTCTCATATGTGAGCTTTGGCGAATATCTCCCAGTCATGTTTGCGTGTGTGCATTTTATGACCACCATCAAAATGCCAAATATGGCTGACCTAATAATCTGCCATATCCTTTGTGGAACTCCTGTGTCTGTATATTTCCTGATTCTTCCCTTTCTCTCATTTCGATCAGTTCCCCCTCTGTCATTTCTTGGAGCATGCTGGCACTGCGACTTGGAATGGCTCTTTGACTTATTTATTTATTTTTTGTCCCCTCAGAAATCAGACATTTTCTCAGCTGTTAAATTGCACTCCAGTAGCACTGAGGGAAATTAATTACTTTCTCTCTCCGCCTCCCTCTTTTGGAGGTGAACAAGAGGCACCACAGGGGAAAATTCACTTCTTTCTCCATAGAAGTCATTCCATTTTGTGTGTGTGCACATCTGTCCAGCTGTTTCAACCCCTCTCTCCTTCTTCCTCCATCTCGCTTTCTTATCTTTTCATGTTTAGCCCTTCTGCTATACATGAGATCTGTTGCCAGCCCTCTCCATCTGTAAACCTGCTGTCTTACATTTTAGTTCTGCAGCCTAAGACATTATCCCTTTCACAGATTGTCTTAACTTGCAGTATGACTAGTTACTAAATAAGCCATAGTATTTGCCTGTTTCTATCTCACATTTACTTGATGTACCGCACATACACTCTGTGAATGAAACGTAAAGTTTTTTTTAATGTAGAATTTTTTTTTTTTAAATACAAGTTTATTTCTCTTTCTCTCTGCTTCCTTTTTCTCAGTGTGAGATGAAAGATGTTGAGAATGAAGAAAAGCGAAGCTCCTTGTTTCTGGAACTGTTGGAATCAAGCAATAAATGGGAGGAGTTTCAACATATTATGCTCCTCCTACAGGCGTGGCCACCAGTGACTGACAAGAGCAGGTGAGATTTTGATGTTGACCTCCAAAACTCTCTGAGCTCAACACATTTTACAAATGAAAAAAATTGTTTTTACTATTCATAGAGCACTGTGCTGTCTTTGTATATTAACATACATTCACTTTCTACCAATTCATTTAAAATCCTTATGAATTAAATGTTTTTGTTGTTTTCTCCTTTTCTCAATTTTCATGATGAAGTGAATTGTTGTGTGTTTTACAGCTGAATGAATTTTTCAGGTTGCAGTTAAGGCCTCCTGAATATGTGCTGATGATCTGAGAGCTATTGCGTATCCAGATCAGTAGAGACTGTCACAGAGAATATAAACTGACTGATTATGTATTGCATCACACTTTCAAAGAGCTTCAGGCTTTTTGTTATCATGAAGAGTTTAAATTAACATTCACAGAGAAGAAAGACAGAGCGTTTGTGTGTTAATGTGACCACTTGCGATTGTGTGTGTTATTTCCCTGTTTGGCATTTAAAGAATCGGCATGATTGAGAGTTCGATAAATGCAGACAAAACAAAGGTAGAGTTTGGTAATATGTTCCTGTTGAGTTCATAGAGCTCACATGTGGCCATTTGCACTGTTGTGATCAAACAATACACCGGGTGTGTGTATCTTCTCTTAAGATTCAGCTGGCACTTGTCTGCACTTGTCCTTTAATTAGTGTTTACTCACAAAATGATTCCGGTAAAGGGATATTTCAACCAAAAATTTCATTATTTGAAGAAGCTAGATAAATAAGGAAGATGCCAACATTAACATGTCGCTTGACATGCCCTCATTTTCAAAAACCCATGAACAAAGCTACTTTTACAAAAACAAATCTTAAAGGAAATATACGTTTTAAAGGAAGAGTTCACCCAAAATTTTAAATTCACTGAACATTTTCTCACACTCATGCCATCTTTTGCTGAACTCAAACCAAGATTTTTTTGAAAAATATTTCAGCTCTGTAGGCATACACAATGCAAGTGAATGGTGACAAAGCATATAAAGTAAGCATAAAAGTAATCTATACGACTCCAGTGGTTTAATCCATGTCTTCAGAAGAGAAATGGTAGGTGTTGGTGAGAAACAAATCAATATGTAAGTTATTTTTTTCTATAAATCTCCACTTTCACACCTTTATTCCCCCTCAATTTTTCAGCCCTACTAAGTGCTCTCTTCTCTCCTTTGAGTTCTTCTTCTTTTGTTTTTGGTAATTTGCATTATTTGTGCATATCACCACCTACTGTGCAACTAGTCTTATATTGGCAGACATCAAATATGGGTTACATGTAAATCATACTTATGCTGTTTTTTATGGAAAAATATTGGGTCACCACAGTATCCAATATAAAATCTGGGTTCTGAAGCAAAGCCTCTTAAATACTAAAGCCCACTGCTTTAGTGCTTTTCTTCATAGTGAAGTCAGTAAGCAGAGGATAAGACCGTTTTAATTAGCAGTCTATAACGTTAACTTCCTTAACATTTAATTTTCCAGGTTTCTCATTGTCATCACCATGGTTTTGTTATTATCTCTGTTAACTGTAGAATGCATTTGTGTAAGAAGAGCTGACTTCAATTACAAGAGGACCTCTGAAATCAGTGTGTGTGATTTGCATTTGATTACGAGTCTCTGTGTTTGTTATCTCAGTCAGCAGTGGAGTTTTGTTAGAAAGCTCCTCTCATCTCTCATGAGAAGTTAAGAGATAAGCATGTGTGCCTTTTTATGATGACATGCATGTAATATGCCATGATAATTATGATTGGGTTTATTTTCATTATACGGAAGCTTTTCTATTAAAAGTTTTATGGCACCACGTGAACTTTCCTTATTCTAATTACATGTCAAAGCATCTTTAGCATTGGGCATGTTTTTATTGTTTCCTGTACAGGCAAGTACACACACACACACACACACACACACACACATGTTGTGTTTCCATGTTTTATGGGGACTTTCCATAGACATAATGGTTTTTATACTGTACAAACTTTATATTCTATCCCCTAAACCTAACCCTACCCCTAAACCTAACCCTCACAGAAAACTTTCTGCATTTTTACATTTTCAAAAAACATAATTTAGTATGATTTATAAGCTGTTTTCCTCATGGGGACCAACAAAATGTCCCCACAAGGTCAAAAATTTCGGGTTTTACTATCCTTATGGGGACATTTGGTCCCCACAAAGTGATAAATACACGCTCACACACACACACACACACACACACACACACACACACTGAAACATGTTTCTATCTCTCCCTACACAGGGTGGAGACAAAACAGAACCCCTGGGTGTGTCTTGCATCTGCCCTGCTCAAATACTCTGCCACCATTTTCGAAATCAACATTGGGAATGAGATTCTAACCATGTGTCGCTCACTGTACCCTACTAAACACAAGCTCAACCCACAGGTAAAAATGCTGGATAAGTTGCTGCCTTTGTAATATATATTTTTTATGTTCCTGTAATGTTTTATTGTGCTCCATATGTGTGTGTATGAGCAGACGCATTATAAGGGGGTGGAGATTGGCCACTTGTTAGAAAATGAAGTTGATAAACCTTAACAGCATTAGTAACTGAAACTTTCAGTTAAAATAGTCAATTGCCTTTTTAATAGATTTTGTTTACTCTTGAATGTGCATGTGTGTTAACTGAATCAGCCTGAAAATACTTTTTTAGTTTGATTTGAGCTAAAGAAGCACAATTTATGATACCATTGTTGTCAGATATTATTGCTGATTTAAAATACTGGACTGTAAGTTATTGAAATGTAATAATTTCTAGCATCATTCATCTACAGTATACATGAGCTGTACTTGTATGTCTTTTAATACACTGTACCAACACAGCCTCCAAGTGAACTGAATTGTCTTACAGGGACTTTGGAATGAGTTTGGCTCTGTTGATTAAATGTGTATATTGTATTCATTTCCTTTCTCTTTTTCTCTTTTAGTGCATTGGGCACATTTCCTCTATACTGTTGAATGGTGGGCTGAAACTAGCTGCTTTGAAATTGATGACTGAAAGTGAGGATGAACATCTGTGCAAACTGACCCTGAAGCAGATCAAAACCATCACTGATGTAAGTCTTATTTTCTATCTCTGATCCCAGTTCAGTGAGAGCCAGTAGACCAGTAATATCCTTGATGCCCGACCCGCAGGCCAAATCCGGCACCCACGATGTTCTCAGTGGCCTATCTACCATAGTCTGGAGTTTTTGTTTATTTTAATTTTAAAGTTTTAATTTTTTTATATAGTTAAGTTGCCACATCAGTGTCTACATTGCAAGCAAGTGACATGAATTTTAGAATGCCCCAATAATAATAATAATAAATCTGTCTACACTACAGATGCTTATAATGGCTGAAAAATCTAGTTTCCATAATGAGTTGCAGTGAAGACAACATCAGTTTTGGAATGTTTCTAGTTTATTTGTGCCACATCAATTGCTTAGTGTTGATGATGTTTAAATCTTATTTTTAAATTAGATTTAATTGGTCATGTAATCAGATTAATTTACAATAGGTTTTGCAATTTAAGTCATTAACAATTTCCATTTGAATTTGAGTTTATTTTAACTGACTTTTGTTTTAAAGTAAGGCTAAGGATCTAAGAAACTGTGGTTTCTGGTTACTACAGATTTTAAAACAAAATTAAAATGACGTCATAATTCATACCAAATCATTTGACTCACTGGCCCATGGTCACCCAGCATTTTCTAAGGCTGTTTTCACACTTGGTTCGATTTCTTCGTCCGAGTTCGAGTTCACCCCCTAGTGGCAGTTGTTTACCACTAGAGCTAAGTAACCACTCAGGAGGAGAAAACACCAGTTTCACTGTGTTATTAAAGAATGTGTCCATTTGGACTTACCATTAAACCTTCAAACACACAGAATGACAGTTGCGTTTCTCTGCCATGGATATATTGCTAGAGATGCAAAGAATGCTAACTGCTTTCCGGATGCAGTTTATTCGACAACAAGCAGCTATGAGAAGTGCATTATAGTATAATAATTGTGTTCTGGAAGCATGAATAAATACAAGTTATATGTCACCAATAATGCATTCATATCAACTACAAACCTTTCTGGGTTTCACATTAGAAGTTCCCCAGACCAGCATCTCAGTGGGGCTCTATTGGATTCGCTGTTTGCACCCAAGTTCAAAAAACAGCTTTTACACCAATTAAACAAACTTAACTCTTAATTTGAGGATCCCTGAACTAAGGAGAAAACTGTAGTAATTGTATGTGTATAACCTCAACACCAGTTCCCTATGTGTTACATAACAATAATGAGAAAGAAATTGACCTAATTCGTGACCCGTTTCCTTGACAGACCAAACGGTCAAGAGTATGTTCTTGTTAGCTGGCCAACACACTCGCTAGTAATGCAGATTCAATTAAGCTTAACTGACTGTTGACACCAGAAGTGTCTGTGAATTAGATAGGAGCTATCAGCGCAAGCGTGCCTCTGACCATAACCTCCATCTCTCACTGACTGCAGGTCAGATAAAATCCAAGCCCTTCAAGTGCCATCACTTTTCCTCTCAGGTCTGCCAGTGGGCCAGATAAGCAGAGGTTGTTGTGGTAATGGCTAGACATTAAAACCAAACACGTAGTCTCTTCCTAGAGCCCCTCAGAAAAATGATTTGATTCATTTGTGGTTCACACATCCTTTTAATCTCAAGCAACTAACACACACTAATTGTTGGGGAAATTCTCTTTGAGCAGCCAAGGGTTAAATGTCTGTCTGTAAGGCCTGTATAATCTTTAAAGTTTTAAGACTATTTTTAATATACTGACAATACTTTGTCAAGACACCATCAAACTTTGTCTTGACAAACATTACTTATGTAGTTAATTTTTATAATGAGGAAAACAAATTCACGATTGCACAATGGGTCATTTATGTCTACAATTTTGTTGCCTTCGTAAAGATTACACTTGCAATCTTTGTATCACCAGCCCACAGCTTAAACCACTACAATACCACTACCGCACACCGCAATGCTGGTTGGGGTTTACCTAAATATTCATCTTAAACCAAAAACTGACTAGGGAACTGACTGGTTAAACTGCATCTCTGGAGGATCAATTAGAGGCTCACAGTGTCACTGACTCTAGATCAGATAAAGCCATGAGGCTGAAAAGAGCTCACTTAAAATACGGGTTATCTTCTTTTCCTGGGGCAAGGATGATGTGCTGTTATCTACAAACCTTATAGAGAGATAGACAGAAGGCAGAAAGAAAGGAATCGGGAATTTTGGCTACAGTACGTTGTTGAATTTTTCAGCAAATTATATTTTCTAAGGCTACACTGCATTGCAGATCATGTTTGACGTGCGTTATTGAGTATGTGTTGCAGTTTAGTTTCATGCATCAGTATGGGACCCAGTTCTCCATTAAGTGTATCATGTTGTAATCTATCAGCACAATCTGACTTCAGTCGTACAGGGAGTTTGCTTCACAAGGGCACTCCCCTCTGAAAGCTGAAGACATTGATTTATTTAATAACTCCTCCACCATACTCCAGCCTCCACACACACACACACACACACACACACACACACACACTGTTCTTCTCCATGTGTCCTCATTTCCCCTTCCAAACTGTTGCTTACTGAAAGCCTGATATTTTGCTGCATTCTCGGAAGGGCAGCTCCAGCTGTTATTATGTTTGAAAGTTGTAGTTTTTTCTCTCCGTAATTTGTTCAGGGCACTTTATATAAAGCTTCTCTGGCAAGCTTACAACACCGGCACGTTATTTACCATGGCACTGGTGTTGGACTGCATTACCATCGCTGAATAATTAATTCCAAACAATCTTAATTCTCTTCAACTCCCCCATCCCACTTGTGTAGCCAAATTGTGTTTGAGCGATGGGCTCCAACCTATGATGTTATTACACAGGAACAGTTTGAGAATGACCACATCATCTTCACAAAAACAATCAAGTATTCATCTTTGACTCCTCCAGCATCTTCTCCAAGTGGTCAATTCTCAGTTCTCTGTTTTCATTGCCAATACATCTGAATAGACTCATCAGGAGTATTCAAATGGTTTGCTGTACTGGATGGCGAGAGCAATTACATACCGCTCACCCCATCCATTTTAATTAGCTGATATGATTTGCATTGTTCCCGCTCATAATAAGCTTGTGTATTATAATGGATTTATTTCTCCAGAAAACAAATCATGTTGAATGAGAATGCCTTGTATTATTTTCTCGGATGAGGTTGTTTCTTTGGAGATTATTTTGTTTAATTAAGGATAATCAAAATGCGAAGAAAATCATAAGTGATTATAAAGGTTGTGTTCCTTTCATGTTTTTATTTTTTTTATTTTTATTTTTTTTTATTTTAAGTGGCCTGTTAATAATTTTGATCCAGTCATGCAGTATGTATCCATTTGTTTGCGACAACAACGTCAATCTTGCTATTGTAATAATCTTTTCAAACATTTGAACAGGCAATGCAATTTCACAAATTAAAATGCTTAAATTAGAACACTCAAAGCAAATTGAATCACGTCAACAGTTATTGGAATGCCTGTAGATTAACACAGCCTCAGCGGTTGCTGACTGTGAAGATTTGTTGCTAGAGCTATACTGCCATTAAGACAATCACCCCTTCATTTTCCTCTCTGTGGGGGTTAACTCACCCTGTTCTGTGTCTATAGACCAGGTCTTTCCTAGAAATCACAGTTCAGGAAATGGGGATGAATGGGCTTGTATTGTGAAGGAAGCAGAAGAGAAATAAAGTGTAGGTATTTGACCATCCATCTCAGTTACTTTTTATCTAATGGTTTAGACCATTTTACGTCATACTTTTTTCTTTCCGTCTCTGTGCATGCCAACACTCAGCAAATCTCATATCAGCTATATCTCTGGAACTTTGTATGGAGTTGAACACTTGCACCTCTATGTAACTTCAGTTTGCAGTTCATTACATTTACTTGAGAACAATTTCTATATTAAACAACATTGTTTTTGTTGTTATTGATTCAATGA
Organism: Xyrauchen texanus; assembly: GCF_025860055.1. Classification (NCBI taxonomy): domain Eukaryota; kingdom Metazoa; phylum Chordata; class Actinopteri; order Cypriniformes; family Catostomidae; genus Xyrauchen; species Xyrauchen texanus. Next base: position 28,974,740 of record NC_068305.1, on the reverse strand, counting down.
AGATTTGTCATCTCAGCGCTTGGTATAAAGGTAGCTTTTATAGTTTGATTTAAAATTTTCAGTCTTTGATTTGTGTCTATGAATAGCTTTTTCTTGACTGTCTCTCTGTCCAGTTATCCACCCTCTTATATCTGTCTCACTGCTCTTGACAAGCTCTATTGTTTGTGTGGATGTATGTGCAATTTCATGCCTGTAACTGTATAGTTCATGTTTTAGTGCATTCATATACAGCCTTGGTGTATGGGTGATGGTTGAAGTCAGAGTTTATTATTGCTCAGAAAATACATGGCAATAGAGTCAATATTAAAGACCTCAGTAAATTGCCTGATGAATTTCTTTCCCATGTTGACGCATTTCCAATTAAAGCAGGAAGTTGGGGTGGAATGTCGCAAAGGACTAGTTCATTTGTTTAAATGGCCAATATAGGCTTTAGTTTTCATGGCTGCGATGTAAACTAAATTTGCTACTTGCCATTCCTAGTTGGAGGAAGGTGGTATAAGGAGAAGGGACATTCTAGAAAGCATTTTATTAGACAATGCCTGTGAGAGCAGGATGATGAGTCATCAATAGTTCTGGTCCATTAGTTCACGAACAGATGGAGTGATTACTAATTCAATATTTACATTGGACATGAGTTATATTTCATTATAAAAGCATCTGGAACCTTTTGAATTGTACACAGAAATGTTTACTTTAGGTGCTTTGTGAAATCTTAATTTAATTAACACTTTATTTCAATAGGACTAGTTATAATATTTTGGCTGTAACCATGAGTAGAGTTGGGACTATTTTTTTGTTTTCCTTTCATCTGGCTTTTAATGATTTAGTGTCAAACATCTTTTGAACAGAACATGGTATATAACAAAGGAGGAAAACTTTGTCCATAATTGACCCTTCACTAAACTCCAAACCCCCTTAGTTACGGTTGCTCGATCTGAAAAGCACTGCAGATCTCCCCATAGGAATGAATGGGAGATTGCCGTGAACAGCTGTTTTTAGCCAAATATTCTCATAACCTGAATGGATAATATTTTACATGGGCTGGTATGAAAGAACAATTTCTTTTAAATATGCTAAATTACACAGTAAGTTGATTAAAGCTGTGGAGACTGTGAATCAGAATCAAGGCAAATGTCACTTGAAAAACATAATATAATAGCGATTACACATCAAATAACATTAGTGTAAGTGAACAGAGCTGTTTATAACATGTCATAAGACACTCATTTTGATGCTGTGAACTGTTTACTTTTGCTTTTACTATTACTTGAATCAATACATAAACAAATGAATGTTCAGTTACTAGTTTTAGTTTACCTTGGAGCAAATGTAGGTGTCTTTGCAGATGTTATGTGTTCACTTGGGAATGAGGGCAGACTCCATTTCATCCATAACATGCTCCTCTCCGGATTTATTTAAAGATTCTTTTTTTAAAAAAGGTTTAAAAAAAAAAAAAAGGCAACTGTTTTAAAAAAAACATAAAAGCATTATTTATTTATTTTTTTTTTTATAAAATCCCGCTTAAAAGTACTCAAACACACATTACTTCCATAGGCTGTCATTGAAAAATAGCAAACGCATGTCGGTAGGGCATCAATTGCTAAGACAGGATTGGTCAGAAGCGCTTTTAAGGCGGGGCTTAGCGAAGGGTCAATTTGTCCATAAGTCTTTGAGGTCCAGACTTTAAAGCCCTTTATGTTCTTGCCCTTATATTTGCAGTGCAATGTCATACGTATAGACAAGACCAAGGATGGCTTCTCATTACTGTAGTTAAGTCAATGTAGCTAGTCTTTTACAAATAAATTAAAGTATTTGTTCTGAACAAGTAGTAGCCTATAGAAAATTTAAACTCCCACGGTTGTTATAAAAATAAAGTCTAATAGATTCAAATTAATATATGCTACTTAATGGATTATTTATATGAAACTGTAAAATATTTGTCCAAATCCCACAGTTGCTGTTAGCATGATACATGCTGGTAAGGGTGATTATGTGTAATTCTAACCTTTATTTTGGTGTAGGCAAAGTGTTGTCTTTTTTCCTCAGTGCTGTTTAGAATGTCAAGGCTGTCTAGCTGTTTAAGAGGTTTTGATCCCTTCCATAGCCCTTTAAACTAGAATATTCTCAGTAGAATTGAAATATCAATTTGAAATCAAAGGACTTGGTCTGCTTTGCACTATCCAATCTTTGGAGCCATCATATTGTGGGAAGCCAGGTTAAGGCCCACACATCTGCACCACAGAGATACAATAGGATAGAGCAGAGTGGTTCTGTAATGGCTTGTGCCACACTCATGCAAAAACTAGGCTTCAAGTGTGCTGCACAAATGTGCATTTCAGGTGAGAAGCATATCTAGCATGTATAATTTGCTTCAGTAACTTAAATTTTGCTTGGGTGGCAGCATAAATATTCTGAATGCAGGGAAAACCCTAATAAAGATGACCTTAAAGCTAACAGACATGGAATAAAAAAAACATGGCCAAAAATATCCATGCATTACAGCCGTTAAGGAAGAGATATGAGCCTGTTGAGCAAAACAAATGAGCTGCCAGTCCAGGTGCAACCAAGTACGCTTCTCATTCACTTAACAGCATACCTGTGGCATATTAGTGATCCCCTGCGTCTCTCTGCATGTCATTGATGTGAGTGTGGCACTCTTATCTCCCTCCCTTCTCTCTGTTTCATCTTCTCTGATTTCCATCTAATGAGATTGTTGCTAAAGTCCAATATGTGGGTGGGTATAATATTATGCGATTATATATTTCTCATCCCGTCTCCCCCCTCCTCTTCCGCTGTTGTCTGTAGTAATAAAACCACTTGCAATTTTCAGGCAGGGCCTCTCGGTTGCTGGGACTGCAGAGACACAGCAGTGTATTGGACCCGTTCTTTGTCCCATTCCCGTCCTCCATAACAGCTTTATGATTTAAATGATAAAAGAAAAGCCGTGCATGCATCATTTATGAGTTGGCAAACACCCTCAGTCATTCCAATTAAACTCGCACTGCAACTGAGAGCCAGCGCAAAAAACAGAAAGAGCTGGAAACAACAACAACAAAAAATGTACTTTTTTAATGAGCTCTCCTTGTGTTTCACATGTGCATCAGCAGATATTAGTGTACATTATGTGTATTTGTAAATAGACCATGGTTACACATCCTGTTGTTTGTGTGTGTGTGTGTGTGTGTGTGTGTGTGTGTGTGTGTGTGTGTGTGTGTGTGTGTGTGTGTGTAATACATATGTGCTTGTAATCAGTGCATCACATGCAGATAGAGTGCCTCCAACACACATGCAACCTTACACACATTTGTACATACACTTGGATCTAAGATCCCTCCCTAGAGAGCAGGGAGCATTTTGTTCTGGATCGATGGGTTTACCTTTATCTGGCATTTTATAAGATTATGGTCTGAAATATTTATGGATGTGCAGGTGTGCGCATGTTTCATTGCGATCAAAGTTGCTTCATTAACCTCACGGCTGGGGCCTTTAAAGGACATTTCCACATAAAGAAACCAAACCATTTTAATTTTATCTTCAGGTGTTGCCAGCAATTTATGTTTTGGCTCACTGATTGTTGAGAGCAGTATATTCAGCCTCAATCAAATAGTGTTTGTTCAGCTTCAGATCTTTTTTGCACTCTTTCTCTCTCTCTCTCTCTCTCTCTCTCTCTCTCTCTCTCTCTCTCTCTCTCTCTCTCTCTCTCTCTCTCGCTCTCTTATGCTGCATGTAGACTTCGGATTCATTCACCTTGGGTGCTTTGGTTTGTTTAGGAGAAAAAAATGTAGGCTTCTTCCATTAAAGCTACAGTATGTATATATTTTTGGTTAAAAAACAACAAAATGTTATTAATGAGAGAGTGAAAACACTTTTTCAAATATTTTAGAGCTGTTGGGACAGATTTCGCAGGAAGTTGCAAACATATGTCATTCGCCCATGCGTGTTGACGTCATATCCGTACACAGAGAAAATAGGCTCAGGCTACTTTAGCGTGTGTATGTTGTGGGAGTAGCGTGGAGCTGAAAGTTTGTTGTCACAACGAATGAGAAAAATTGACAATGGATCATTCAAAGTGGCAAAACAAAGAAACCCTGAACAGAGCAGAGTTTACAAGCAAAAGGGAAAGCGACAGAGTACGTAATAAAACCCGAATCAACTTCAGCTTTTCAGAGGTGGCGACAAATGAAAAGATTTAAAAGTGACCCAGAGATTACTTTTTTCTTACTCAACAGGTAAGATATTTTATTGATATGGTTTATGTATAGTTGTTTAATCACACATACATGTCTGTGTGAAATACATTAATTATGCTGTAATTGGTGCAGAACTTTTCTCTTGCTAGCACACAAGTGTATTTTTCTTTATAACGGTAATAATTTATATAAATAAATCCTTTAGTCCAGGCTTGCCAAGGACATGTGAGTCTTGAAATGATGATGACCACTGGCTGGTAACATTGATAATCTATAAATTAGTTACTACTGTGGTCTATTTAGCCATACTATCCTGCAGTTGTACAACATTTGACCTTCTCAGACTAGCAATCATTATGTCTGATGTTAACGAATGTTGCCTAACGTTTTTAATGTCATTTATTTCAAAACATCAATATTTCCAGTAAGTCAAAACAACAGCATAAGATATGGCACTTACCTTATCAGATGACACGTTTCAGATATCCGTCTTTTCCTTTCTTTAGTTATTTATTTGTCCATTCACTCTGATAAGATGTCCTGTATCCATGTGTAAACCGGTGCATCGAACCTCATTCATCTGTGCAGAGGAGCAGAGCCGAAGCACGACCAAAAACAATGTTCTTCTGCAATTTTTTTAACCGCTAGAAGGCCAAAAGTTACATTGTGTAGTTTTAAGTACATTTTGCTTTACACATTCTGCAATTCAAAGCTTTACTGCTGAGTAGCTATCGACGAGACGGCACTGACTTGAGAGGAATCTGAGGAAGATGTCATAATGCATTACATAGGCCTTCCCTGTTCTCTCCTAGACAGTGTCTCTCATCTAGTGCTTTAATAATTGAACACCAAATATTTGAAAAATTATCATCAAAGAAAATTCAAATACCTCCTCATTTACCATATCGGCAAACACACACACTGACATCTCCCTTGTAGTAGCTCACTTGTCAAAAGTCTATATAACCAAAGGTCTATAGAGGTTTGATGCCATCTGCATGCTTTTATTCTCATTTTGTCCATTTTTCTCTCTGGGTCTATCTGTCTATCACCCAGAGAGGAATATCTCTCACTCTCTCTCTCTTTCTTTCTGACATACACGCTCGTCGTCATGCCAAGAACAATCTAGCCTGTATTCTATCATCCATCCATCCATCCATGCTTCCATCCATCCATTAATTCACTGAGCAATTATGCAAAAATACTGTAATAATATCCATCTGAAGTGTATGTTTTTGGTTGTATGTTTGTATTTTCCTTTAATGTGCTATGCAAAATAAATAAACCCAGTCATTTGGCTTAATATACAGTATGTAAGTGATAATGTACAGTCAGTCAGTCAGTCATTATTGTTAAATAAACCCTATATGGGTTTTATTTTGCAGTAATGACCAGCTGACATGTAAATGTTTTCAATTATTACATGGCTGCTTACCAAATCAGTACATGAAATATTGATTTGAATTTAAATTATTTTATTATGTGAGAAGAAAGAGAGTGCAGAGTGTGAAAAATGTGTAACTAGCATTGTGTAGGAGATTGGTTTAGAAAGAGGGTCAAATATACAGTATATGGTCAAATATGCAGTTTAGCTGTCAATTTACAATAATATTTGACTGCAGAATGCTGCGATTGGCCAATCAGAGTCAAGTATTCAACAGAGCTGTGTAATAAATATATATGCTACTCTATAAGTGAATGCAATTTGCATGTTTTCTCGTGTTTTATTTGTTCTCCCTGAAATGATCAGAAATGGAGTTCCATTCAAGAGAAAGAAAGATTGCTCTCATGTGTCTTTTGGAATGAGGTGTGGAGAAGCATATCTTAACAGCACATTACTGCTCTCTCATATTCACATCTTCATCCCTTCAAATGAAGAAAAATTTAAATGATCATTCAAGAGACACATTTTTATCATCAGCATGCATTTGAAACGTTATAGGTCTTTTGCGGTCTCATTTGCACACTCTCTCTCTCTCTCTCTGTGTCTCTCTCTCTCCTCCATGCTGTTTTTCTCTTTCTCTTTGTCTCTCCCTCTTTAAGAAGTGGTTTCTACAGCTGGCTGATCTTTTTTCACAGTTCAATGCTCAACATTTTAGCTTTGACTGACTTCCTGCTCTGCTCTCCTCCCTCTGTATCATCCTCTTTTCCCTCCACCTTCCTTTCTCAATTTCTCTCACAATCTCTCTGTTTTTCCACTCTCACTGGCCTCAACCTTTTAGCTCCATCTGCTCTGTCTCTTATGGCTCTCCACAGACTGCTCAGCTGGAAAGAGAAAATAAGAGTAAAAACATGATGGGGATTTGAGCAGGGGAGGAGAAATTTGCCCTCACATATGTTGGAGAATATGAACAATGAGTTAAAATAAAGTCACAATGTATTGTTTTATGACATAAGAATTTGGAGATGTAGATGATTGTTCAGTAGAAGTTTTTTGTAATCTATACATTTCTAAAGCTGTGATCTCAACACATTCCGATCTCATGTTGCGAGTTGGGTAAAATAAAGCAATCAGCTACAAGAGAACATGCGTTGCAGTCATCACACCAAAGGTGGGGCCGTTCAAACATATGCATTTTTACATCCGTCTGCACTGTTTTTTACTTTTTTCTTGTAAACATGCACCAGACGGACATTTTTGACCACTGTGCCACGCTTCGCTTTTAAAAATGCCCTCAAAGCACTTTTTATTTCAAACCTAGTCACTATTAACCCATTTATGCATGATACATTCAAAACAAGAATATAATCAATCCCAATATTTGTATTTGATGCATTTCCTGTCCACATCATTAGAACATTGTAGGGGATATTCCAGAGGTACTTGGTGCACCGTTGGCAGCCATGTTGAATAAATGTTTTCTTAAATTAAAAGCACAATGAAATAAAAAGAGGACAGTCATGTATTAACTATGAGAAAGGGACAAAGGTAATCAGCCATGCTCGTTTGGATGTACCATCACACCTTGAGTGGTTAAAATTACTTTTAAACATCTGATCACTGTAGGGGATGCCATGCATCAAAGGGTTAATCATCAAAATGGATGGTTTTCTCAGAATCAATCACATACCCTTACACACACAGATGATAACCAGGCGTGAATGGATTAATGTGGCTGAGATTATTGATATCACACATACAGTAATTGCAGTTTCAGCATCGCTCAGAGCGCTTCGATTACCTTATCTCTTTTTCAATTTTTTTCTCTTAATTACTCTTCTTTTCACTCTCAATTGCACACATAAATGTCAAGATAGAGGAAGAAAAAGAAAAAGCTAAATTTTGGCAGCACTTGAATCCATCAGTATCAAATGTGTTTGTGTATAGTAGATGTAGGAGGGGAAAAAACGTCACGGTTACTGTCGTAACCTCCGTTCACCAAGGGAGAGAACGAGACGTTGTGTCGAATGAAGTGACACAAGGGGTCTTCCTTGGATGCCGAATCGTACCTCTGAACCTAAGAAAAGGCCAATGTCAAGTTGGCAGACGAATTTGCACTGAGGATCCGAAAATGAAGCACAGCCATTTACAGTGCTAGGTCTAATGCTGTGGCAGGATGGACACAACGTCTCATACCATGACGTTCCCCTTCTTTCACTCACTCGACGTTGTGTCGAATAAAGTGATACAAGGGGTCCATAGAAAAGAGCCACGCACTGACCGCACATGCTAGAGGCGCCTGTGCCTGCTGCATGTAGCCCTCCCCAACGCCCTCAACTCCTTTTTTTTTTTTTTTTTTTTTTGCATACAAACACTAGGTTTCCCGCACCCCTGAGGGGGGAAAAAGTTGTTACAAGCCCAGCAGCCGCGGCCTTCTCTCTCACAATTTCTCTCACTTGATGGCTCAGGAAGAACACCAATTCTCGAACAAGTGACACTTTAGGGCGTAGAGTTGCCTGGTGGAGGGAGCTCTGGCTTGGTTGATCGTGTCTACAACAGCAGGTGGTAGATACACTAGATCTTCCGCATCCCATCAAGGGGCCAGACTTGGAGATTCCAGAGGTCTGGGTGTGGATGCCAGAAGGTGCAAATTCCCCTTCCTCAGGGGAATTTTCCAGGGAGGGGCTGTTACGAGGAGCGTGAGATCCGAGAAACAGGTGCGGGAGGGCCAGTAGGGGCCACCAGGATGACCTGTTCCTCGTCCTCCCTGATCTTGCACAGCACCGATGCAAGAAGGCTCACTGTGGGAAATGCGTACTTGCGCAGCCCCCGGGGCCAGCTGTGTGTCAGCGCATCTGTCCCGAGAGGGGCTCCTGTCAGGGAGTACCAGAGCGGGCAGTGGGAGTTGTCTTGGGACCACCTGGGGGTGGAGCCTCCACTCTCCGCTGGGCGAAACCTGTCGTGACAGCACGTCCGCCGTCGTGTTGCCGGTTGCCAAGGATGTGAGTGGCGAGGAACGACTTGAGTCGTGGCTGGCTCCAAAGGAGGAGATGGCGGGCGAGTTGTGACATATGACGAGAGCGCACACCGCCCTGGCGATTTATGTACGCTACCGTTGCGGTGCTGTCTGAACGGATCAAGACATGCTTGCCTCGGATTAGTGGTAGAAACTTCCGTAGGGCAAGAATTACAGCCATCAACTCTAGGCAATTGATGTGCCAATGCTGCCGGGGTCCTTTCCAGGGGCCAGTGGCCGCACGCCCATTGCACATGGCGCCCCAACCCTGTCAAGAGGCATCTGTGGTTACCACAACATGTCTGGACACCTGCTGTAGGGGAACTCCGGTCCACAGAAAGCAGAGGTCTGTCCAAGTGATGAAAGTCTGATGGCAGGAAGGGGTGATTGTCACACAGTGTGTGCCGTGGCGCCATGCCCATCTCGGGACTCGAGTCTGTAGCCAGTGCTGTAGTGGCTGAGGATGCCATATGCCCCAGGAGCCTCTGGAATTGTTTTAGAGGAAACGCTGTTCCGGCTCGAAGCGAGTGAGGCACCTGAGCACTGACTGAGCGTGCTCATTGGTGAGCCGTGCTGTCATTGAGACTAATTCCTAATTCGAGAAAAGAGATTCTTTGAACCGGGTCGAGCTTGCTCTTTTCAAAGTTGACCTGAAGCCCTGGACTGCTGAGGTGCCTGAGCACCTGGTCCCTGTGGACGCAAAGTAACTCTCTCGAGTGGGCCAGGATGAGCCAGTCGTCGAGGTAGTTGAGTATGCGGATGCCCACTTCCCTTAGGGGGGCAAGAGCGGCCTCGTCGACCTTCGTGAAGATACGAGGGGACAGGGACAGGCCGAAGGGGAGGACCTTGTACTGATACGCCTGGCCATCGAACGCGAACCACAAGAAGGGTCGGTGTCACGGCAGAATGGAGACGTGGAAGTACGCGTCCTTCAGGTCTACCGCCGCGAACCAATCTAGCTGTCGAATGCAGGTGAGAATCTGTTTTGAACGGGAGTCTGTACAAAGCCCGGTTGAGAACTTGCAGGTCCAAGATTGGTCGCAACCCGCCTCTTGTCTTGGGTACGATGAAGTAAGGGCTGTAGAAACCCTTCTTCATCTCGGCTGGAGGGACGGGCTCTATCGCATCTTTGAGGAGCAGGGTGGAGATCTCTGCTCTTAAGGCACTGGCATTTTGGCTGTGCACAAGAGTGGAGCAAATCCCGCCCTGAGTGCCTGCACTGTGACACTTGTGGCTCTAAGAGCAAGGTCGGTGGCAGAGCGCAGTTCCTGCAGCACATTGGGATCGGGACTTCCCAGGTGCAGATCTTTAAGTGCCTTGGCTTGATGGACCTGCAGGAAAGCCATGGCATACAGGCAGGAGGCGGCCTGTCCGGCGGCGCTGTAGACTTTGGAGGTCAGTGATGACGTCCTACAGGCTCTAGAGGGGAGTACCGGGCGGTCCCGCCAGGTGGCGACGTTCTCTGGGCACAGATGGATCACAACCGACCTATCCACCTGGGGGACTTCCGTGTACCCGTGGGCCACCCCGCCATCCAGGGTAGTGAGAGCGGACGTGCGAGGGGGTCGGTTACGGGCAGTGAAAGGTGCAGTCCACGACCGCGTCAGCTCGTGACCGCAATGCTTCCATGGCTATGTGCTTGCGCTGAGAGCATGAACCATTCATAAAACGCTGCCTGCGTGTGATCGCAGCCCAGGCACGCGAGGCAGCTTTTATGACCGTCAGAAGTGGAGAGAAATCACCACATCCAGGAACTACACAGAGGTGGAAAGGCATCTTGAAAAAGACTCTTCCTGAAAAGGATGTTCAACGCAGCTGTGTATTGGACCCAGACTCTTTTTTTAGAGGAAATACAACCCTTTTAGGAGGAGACACTCTTTTAAACAGAAAGCGCTGTCGAAGCGCCGTCGAAGCACCCAGGGGTGTGAACTGCACAGCGTGCAGAGAGAGAGACACCAGCTGGAAATGCTGCGCACGGATCCAACAGCAATGCTTCTCGCTGGTAGAGGTGAGTGGAACAGGAGTGAAACTCAACTGCTTGCTGCACAACCATTCAGCTCCGAAAAACAATTCTGACTGGCATTTGCTGCCCTGCTTCCCTTTATACCCGTATGTCCGGGGCTGGGCATGCAAATTCTGTCTGCCAACTTGACATTGGCCTTTTCTCAGGTTCAGAGGTACGATTTGGCGTCCAAGGAAGACCCCTTGTGTCACATCATTCGACACAACGTCAAGTGAGTGACAGAAGGGGAACATAATTCAAAGGATTGCAATATTTTACTGTATCATTTTACAGTAATATATTGGGAGAATAAAAGAGCAGGTGTGTGAGATGAAACTTATTTAACTAGGTCAACAGTCACTCAATTATTTGTATTCGACCAAAATGCAAAAAAGTCTATACCTTGCTTAATTTGTAAAGATGTCTTGACACATTCTTCATACAGCTAGACAAGGGATTTTTTGTATTGATAAACATACTGGAACCAAGGTACACTATTCCGTCATGCCATTTTTTTAATGTGCATTTATGCTATGCAACTTTTATGGCTCTACGATAAAATGAAAACCAGGAATTTTAGCACTTGTTGCGCAAAGCACAAGTCCAATGAAGATGATTGAGAAACCAGTGAGTAACAATTTCCAATATATCAGTTTTCAATCGAAACTAAATGGTTCACTATTACTCTATCGCAACCCAGATGTAATATCGCATTATCAGGGTCCCTACTGATACCCCTAGTGTATATGTGCATGTGGACGTGTCTGTCTGTATACTAGCTTGATCACCGTCAAATAGAACTCTTTCCGTAGGCATCAGAAACATTGTGTGATGTCAATATGTTATACATAAACTTTGTTTGAGGGTTTTATATCAGCTATTAACTTCATGTCACATTTAATACGAGGAAATACAGGCAACCACAGTCGAATTTCACCACATCTTCTGGCATGGGCTTGCCTTTAATTAAATTTAGCACATAATTGATTTTCCACTGTGCTGACTCCAACAGAACCTCTCCTCTGTGTTCTCCACCTTTAAAGCCTGCGGTTGAATAATTTATGCTGAAAAGACAAGAGTAGGGCAAAGGAGAGAGTGGCTCCTGGTCATTCTTAGCTGGCCAGGGGTCTCGGAGACTGGGACATCTCTCTATGAGTTCATTTATATCATAAATAACCTCCTCCAGACATGCAAGAGCAACATGGTCACTAGATAACATGCATAGATAAACATTATATGGAATATTATGTCTGGGAAAAGGCAGACATGGGTATATAAGCGGGTATATTTATGTTTAGTTGGTATTACTGCATGAATATTAGTTGATAAGCCCTGTTTCCTCCTGGTGATAACATTTGTCTTGCGTGATCCAATCACAAGTTGACTAGGGTTGAGTAAAATTATGGAATTTCTAATTAATCTTGATCTTCATTTGAACAACAACAATTTTGCTTTTTAAAATCCTTAGAACAATCTTTTATTCTATGCACAAACCTCTAGAATGCAAGTAAATCACTCGTATATGCAACCAAATTCCCCACTATGTGACTAAAAAAATGTATGGGATTAGCCACAGACTGGTACATTTTCAGATTTCACTCGCTAGGGATTTAGTAGTTTGGCTGCAGTTTCCCAGTGACATGTCCAGCGGGGGACACCAAAAGCAAGCAAAATAATGGTGTAATTAGATACATTTGTATGGTGAATTTTAGATAGAGGTTTACATGAGTAAAACGTACCAACCTAACATAAAACTTTAGCCTAAAAATAACCAATCCAATAATGTCCCAAAAGATAAATGAGAGGTGAAAAAAAACAGACATCCTTACTAGTGGTCGACCGATATATTGCAGGGGCGATATATTGCAGGGGCGATAAATCGGCCGATATTATGACATTAATTATCGGCATCGGGCGATACATATTCCTGTTTATCTGATTTTCTTAAAAACATTCTTGAGGGTGCCGAAAATCGCCTACTTGCATGTGAAGTGACTGAGACATGTAAATTACCATTATTGGTTTGTTTTGTTGTTACGTGCATCCTGTTTCTACAGTAATAGGCCAGTGTGTAACACAGTGTCATTTAAACGGTACGCATAGAGCCACGCCAGACGCATTTGAGCTCAATAATGTAAATGTTAAAGTTTGTTAAAGTTTCATATTCCCTCTCTCTCCTCAACAGTTCCCTTTAACTGTCTTGTCTAATGATAAAAAAAGGCAAATATCAAATAAAAATAATATAATATACACCTTCTACTAATATGCACATATCTTGTTTAAACACATGTAATAATTCAACCTCACAACTTGAGCAGATCAAGCATCCTATGGAGCAGTTATTTATTTACCTCTAAACATGTATTCTATCAGTCCCTCCTCAGCAGTTCCCTGACACTTTTTTAGCTTTCTTTTCTAATGATAAAAGGCAAATATCAATAAAACTATTATTTACTGTTTGCAAATATGCAGATCTCGTTTAAACAGATGTAATTCACGAAATTCCAGCGTTTTCTTCCTGTCGAGAGCTCATCTAATATCTTCCTCTGAATCATGTATTCCATCAACCGGAATCAAAACTTCAGGATCAAAAGTTCCTCTGATTCACAAATCATGATGGTCAGTGGTCACAATCCTGTCAGGAGATTGCTGCTGCTCACTGGATCAGCATGAGCTCGTGAGTGCAACCAGTGTCTTTCTAGCAAGTCAGTCCACTGTCTGCCATGTTTGGAACGTTCTCGGGAGGCTATTTCCAGTCATGACAGTGCAGCTCCTATCTACTTGAATGGGGAAAGACCAAAGACCAAATCTCCAAGAGGACCTGATTATGATCAAAGAACATATTTCAAGTCAGCAGTAAAATCTTATAACACTGATAATATAAATGGTGCTTCTTTACCTCAAATTACAAAAAAACAAAAAAAAACAAATAGCTTTTATAGCTAATGCGCATGTCCGTTCTCAAGTTGATTGACAGGCGATGTCTGTATCTATAAGGTGATTGGCTCTTTTGCCTGTTAGGTGGGACTTCCTATCTACATCCGTAGACTGTTGGCTACAGTTGGGCATTCTAATTTATCCCATTCATTTTATAGAAGTGGCCCGTCTCTGCTAAATAGTCTCTGGTGCAACTTCAAGGTAAAAGCACTTCACGTGTGCTATAAGTAAATGTCTTATTCACTGTGCACTGTATGTACAATTGGTTTAATTCAGTATTTTTTGAGGTATATATTAATATATATATTAATAATATATTAACAATTTGTTCATGTGCAAATAAATTACTAAAATTTGATGGCTAAACAGAAATCAGGAGAAACTGCTATATCTACCGTTCATAATTTGTTTAGATTCTTTTTTACAAAGTTTTGTGTGAAATTGCGTAAATAGCAATTTTATATTTGTTACTGTATTTGCTTTATTAAACTGTGTGCTATATCAGCATTGTATCGGCCTATTGGCCACCCTGCTCTCTGGATATTGGCATTGATTGTGTTTTGAAAAACAATTTCAAATGAAAAGCAAATTTTCTGAAGCAAATATCATTTTGTGTCACCTCTATGACACTTTTGTCTAATGTGTCAGCTTGCATGCTTGACTGGTCTTGAACCGCAGACTTTCAAGTACAAAGTCCAATAGTCTGTCTGGTGAGCTATCAAGCAAGTTAATTATATTGGAATAAATGTGTAAAGGTGGGTCTGGGTCTTTAAAATGTATTGTTTTTCAAACGAAGCATTAGAGTAAAAGTGTGTCGATATCATAAGCAGTTTGTGAGCAATAGTGTGAAAAGTGTTTAGCAAGTCATTGTCAGCCATTGTACTCATGAATTGTCAGTGAATAAAATTTCAGAAAAACATAGAGACTGACACGTAAAGTCAGTTTGCAAAAATGTAGTTATATTAACATTCATTCTATTACACTAGGTTGGACATCTTTTCAGTGCATCCTTTTCTGTTCTTTACAATCAGTTGTGGGTCAAATACAACAAAGAAAGAAACATTTCATTCTATTGGCACATAGCATGTGGTAAAGAAGCCTTACGACCCCACTCTGGTTAATATGCACTCAAACAAAACACTTCTTTGAGACGCTTGCTGAGCTGCCTTTATTCTTAAATAGAAAGTACCTTTTAAGTGCTTGTTTAACATATTCATGTAAATACGTTTAAATAGTACAAATAAGGTGTGTAAATTATACCAATGCAATTTATACATTCACAGTATAACCAAATTTATATTTTCAATATAATAGATGCCGTTTCAATGTCAATGCCACAATCATTTTTGGAATACATATATTTTGTACAATTTTAAAATGCTAAAATGTGACAAAATAAAAACTAATGATAAAATATCATTTATAAAATTTATATTTTCATGTGTAATTTCAAGTTAGAAGTTCCCTTGTATAATTAAAAGCAATATTTGAGAGATAATTTCTTTTAAATGTAAGCAGAATGGACATTATTACTAATAAATACACAAATTAATCAAAAACGATCCAAACCAAAATCAGAATGAAATGGAATTGAGCGCTTGTGAATCCTAATGATTCACATTAAGGGGTGGCTGTGGCTCAGGTGGTAGAGCGGGTTGGCCGCTAATCGTCCAATGGCAGGCTAGCACCTTGCATGGCAGCTCTGCTGTCATTGGTGTGTGAACCAAAATCAGAGTGGAATGGCATTGAGAGCTTGTGAATCATAAATGTGAGTGTGTGTGTGAAAGGGTGAATGAGTGCACAATGTAAAGCGCTTTGAAAATCGCTAAGGTTAAAAAAGCACTATATAAGTACATTTACCATAACTGAATCAGTGTATCAGTGTCCAGACCTATAGTTGACACTGCTAAATACAGATGTAAAAGGATTACAAAATTGGATTGGATCACTCAAACCACATTCGGAGCTGGTCAGAAACTCCATGGTTTAATGAAGTTACCAGTTATGTATGACATTATTGGAAAGAAAAATCAGATGGAACACTTTTAAAAAGCTCATACATATACATGCACAATAATTCACATAACATTCAGTATGCCTGATATCAACATGTAGTAAAACAGATCATGTGAAGCACACCTTAAGTTCAGGTAGTACAGGTATTCAATTATAATATCAATGAAAGTTTAGTTTGTGCTGTTATTAAAAGTATATTTGGCAGCAAAAGTGCCCTTTTTTAAACCATTTTCCACTTTAAAGCATTCCATAACACAATGATGTAGTAGATACTGAAGATCACAGACCCTTACCCCAAAATCCGATCACAGTTAGCCACTATGAGACACACATTACTACCACCAGGTGTAAATGGAAATATGCATCCTGCCTGAAAACTTGTGATAGGATCACCCAAGAAAAATAGGTACAAACAGGACCAAAGGGGTGTTTTTATGTGTAATAACTGTTTTATAACAATAACTGGTTTATGTAAGCTCTTGAAATCCATGTGTATGTGTGTGTATTGGGTGGTTTGCTCACACACAGATTGTTTGTCGTGTTTTATTGAAATTAATTTTTTCTGCCCTCTCCTCTTCTACACCACCCCTTTCTCTCACTCTTTAGGTGACTGAGGATTTGTGTGACTCTGAGCTCCTCTCCCTGTTGTTGAATGCTGGGATGTTGATCAGTTGTGTGGACACAGCCCTGTACCCTCTGCTGGTCTCTCACATGCTGGCTCAGGGGGACTGGGATGTGGAGAAGGCTGCCCAAGAGCTTCACCAGGCCGGCCACAGCGCTCAAGCTGGCTCCTTGCTCCTGTCCTATCGAGGATCTCACCCAGGCCACTTCACTTTTAACAGTGCACTCGCTGTCATTAGAAAATGGCTATGAGGTGACCATGAGTGTACAGACTAATCAATAAAGGAAGTACACTGTTTTATTTCAGCCGGATCAAGTCGAAGTGTTAAAAGGGACATTGGCATGAAATAGAATCACAAACATATATAAAAATTAAAGGGACTGTTCACCCAATTATGAAAGTTCTGTCATCATTTACTCACCCTCATGTCACTCCAAACCCATGTGACTTACTTTCTTTCATGAAACACAACAGTAGATTTGAAGAATGTTGTTGGTTGCTGTTTTCCATACAATTACAATTAATTGGGTACAAAAAGAGTTTTTGTGTTCCACCAAAAATTGAAAGTCATGTGGGTGTGGACTGAGTAAATGATGACAGAATTTGTATTTATGCGTGAACTATTTCTTGATTGTTTGTACAAGAATTTTTCCCTTTGGCAAAGGAGTCAACTCACCTTCTCATTGCATAGAATTTCTCTCTCACACTCTATCGCTCTTTCTCTCCTAAGTGAAGCTCGGTGACACGGGTGTAATTACATTACTTTGGCTGTTTGGTCACGGTAGCCTGCACTAATAATCATTACAGGCACGGATTCGGAATTGAAAACGCTGCATGTGTCTGACGGTGTGTTTGCGTATGTATGTGGGGCTTCATGGTTGATTGGTCCACACACAACTTTTGCTCTTTCCCTTTGTAGGGTTATTAATTACTTTTGAATAAAACAGATTAAGCCTTCAGGCTGTCTCATTCAGTGTGATCGTTTTAACACACAGATGCACTACAACCTGTGTTGGCTAACTGAGCAGTAACCTTACTTGTCTGTGTATTTAGGTATGTTTATCATCAGTGTTCAATAAATGTATCCAATTTAAAACTTTTGAAAGGTGTGCCTTGCTTTAATCATCTTTTTATATTATTATAATTGTAGTTTATAATGGGTTTTGGTGTAGTGCACAATTTGGGCAATGAAGTATTATCAATGTATATTTAAAAATCTAAAGATGAATGTGAACAAGTAGTTCAATTACCAGAGCACCCATCCATGGTTTTAATAATAAATATAGTGGATGTTTTTAATATATTGTTGTACTTTACTGTAAGATATCACCTTAAACACCCTGTGCATGGCAAATAGAAAATCACATGCTAAAATTGAAAAAAAGCAGAAAATGTATTCAACCCATTCTGCACATTTGTGTTACAGACATAATTAATTCTTAAAACTGTGCCTCACATCATTTGAAGCATACACGTCTAAAAACACCTGATACAGGTGCATGACTTTAAATAAATTACAAAACACAAGGTCGGCAAACTGTTTGTGTTCTCACCAAACATTTGATGTTTGAGCTGAATGTTTTCGTCAGACCTCAAATCAAATGGCTTGTTGAGGAGAGGTGTTCAATTACTTTTCTAAGCATTTGGGGGCATATAGTGGCATTTCTAATGTGAAATGTCCACTGTGAGATGCTTAAAGTGAGTTAAATGTTCTCCCAAAGGATTTAAGGTTAATGCTCTATCATGTTTAAATTTAAAAACCTTCCTCCCTATCCTAAACATTAAACCTAACCCTAACCAACACTGTTATAAAAAGCAAATGAGAGATAAACAGATGAGGTATTGAAGGTTAATGCTCTAAAATTTAACAAAACAAATTTCCCTTCCCTAAACCTAACCGATAGCAAGATGTAGGTAAATTGTTTCTTTGAGACCAGGCTGGATAAAAAGAGGTGTAAAAATCTTTCATTGAAGAAGAATATCTAGAGCAGGGGTGTCCAAACTACACATGCAGCCACATTTCACAGTGCATCGTCTCCACTTGTGCGTCCTCTTTAGTTGTCACCAGCTTCATCCATGGCCTTCACCACCATAGACACTGAGGAGGACATGCACCCCTCAATATTCAGAATAGTGGTCTACTGATATGGGTTTTATCAATGATTGATTATTAAATTAACACATTTGGTCCTCCCCCAATCCTGAATATGCAGTTAAATCCTTGGCTTCATCCATTGGAAGAGTTCATTTGAAGAATGGTAAATGGTCTGCCCTTATATAGCACCTTTTTAACCTTAGCGGTGCTTGGTGCTATCAGGTTAGATACTTTGCTCGTGTACTCATTCTCGATAAAAATTCCCCGATACCACTATGCATCGTGCAACTGAGTAGAGCTGTCCTTGTGTAGCGCAGAGTTTTATTGAGCATGCATAAAGACGCGCGAGCCGAGCATACTTTCCTGTAGCGTTCTTTGTAGCGCTGAGAAGTTCAGTTACTTGTAGTGATTTGATATGTTCTGATGTTTCATTGAAACTTGAAAAATGGTTCACGGACTACCCAGCATCATTTGAGTGTTAAGACATTAGAGAGAGCGCGAGAAATTCGCGTATCTCTCCCTGTAGTGCGCGCGCTCATCTTGCACGTGCAGCGACCAATTTAAAGGGAGCGCAATAATTTTGATCAAATTTAAATCATATTATAGAAGTAACAAAAGAACATAAACTATAATTGAATTACTAATATATAGAGAGAGAAATTCCTTGTATCAAGTGAGTCATAGCAGGAAAATATTCTGATTATTATGATGTCACACTCGAAACTGCTCAGTATAGCTCTATGTGATATGCATTGACACTGAATGGATTTACAAGCTTTCCCAGTATAATATTTTGTATAATAATGTTACATTTACTGCATTGTCAGAAATTAACTTTTCCATAAAGGTGCCAATAATTGCCCACTGGATTACATTTTCTGGGGCATTTTTTCTAAACATAAAAATGTACTGTCATTCTTTTTTATTCAAAACATATTTCATATGTGTAATGCTACTCTTGAAGTAGAATTTTAAGGACTTTATCAGATGGTATGACTAAAAAAACAGAACACATTTTGCATCCACATTTTGAACTTTAAGGATTTTTTGAAATTTTGGGGGTATTTTTGCCCCTAGCCCCCCTTAATTTTAGACCACCACTGTTATATTGCATGTATTCATGGTGAGAGAAAGATCCTTTATTAACACAAAATGTGATTAAAACTTGCAAAATATTAAGCATAGAATATAATTATGATTCAATAGTGGCAATCTAGTTGCATCTAGCTTTTTTCTTTAATTATTACAACGATGTGGCCCGCAACACTTTGTTTTATTTATTTTCTTAGAAAAAGTTTGGACACTCCTGATTTAGAGAAGTCTTTTGATATCTTTTTTGACTTGGGCCAGTAAGTAACCACTTTGCGACCAACCGGAACACCCTGGCAACTGTAAGGCTATGCATTAACAACCACTCAGAACACTTTAGTGGCCGCATAGCAATCTTGCATCTACACTAGTATCATAGTAGTGAGTTTTTCCCAGGAAAGCATTAGTCACACTTTCTTCAGAAAATGCAAAAATGTTGTTCTTCATTGGATCCATTCACTCTGAGAGTTGTTGCTGTCCTGTTCTGAATCTGAAATTCATCTTTATTTGCAGGCTGTAAATTGAAGTCTCACCCCCAAGAGAGTCTCTGTCAAGGGAGAAAAATACAACACATGTCATGATTAGCAAATATATTGTAGCGCAATCACCAGCAAAGTCATTATCTCTTCTTATCATGACTCATAATTGCAACTGATGTTGTTTCGGTAATGACTATCACCGTTTGAGTTATAACAAAGATTAATTGCCTGTGCCACATGTTTGTAATGTTGAAGGGCAGCGCTGGCTGAATATGTTGTCAGCTGTAGCATGGAGAGTCTCAAGCAGGAACAATTTTCACAAAGCACATTAAGAAAATAAATGCCTGTTTTATGGTTTCACAACACCCTTTATAATACCCTCAACTGTTTATTTATAACCTGCGTTCCTTTGTGTTTGTAACACATCAAGAATATTTCTGTCAA
Organism: Xyrauchen texanus; assembly: GCF_025860055.1. Taxonomy (NCBI): domain Eukaryota; kingdom Metazoa; phylum Chordata; class Actinopteri; order Cypriniformes; family Catostomidae; genus Xyrauchen; species Xyrauchen texanus. The sequence continues at coordinate 28,954,469 of NC_068305.1, read as the reverse complement.
ATGCAAATAAAGTTGCCATGTTCAAAAATCTTTCAACTACTGTGGTTGTGTTGCTAGAAGATGGTTAATACAAAATTGCAGAATATACACCAAAAAGCTGTTTGAGGAGTTTGGTATAGTATCTGCAATATAATTCAGAAGAGTTCCCAATTCTTAAATCTGGTCTCATAGAAACATGTTACTATACCAACAGTTTGACTCATACATTTTGCAGCACGTACCTTATCCTCGGGTCACCCGTGATGCTACCTACCATATGTTGGAGCACTCCTCGTCGAAGCTACGGCTCCAAAGAGTAGTTCCCATTTCACAGAACCATTGAACTCTGCTGACTACTTCAGCCCAATTTCAGAACATTTACCGCAGATCCATTTAAAATTAAAAAGCAAGAAAAATACACACAAACAAGCTGCACTGTGGACTTTATTACATCTCAGCAAGTACAAACCAGAGAGGGGTAACCAAGGCCGTGTGATTGTGTTTTCCAGAATAGGTTTTTACAGCATCATTCTCTACAGTGTGTGCTCCGTAGGAGATAATAATTACACCGTAGCTTATACGTAGACAGCACCTCATCATTAGGTGGCTGTCAACGTTCTAGATGGCAAGAGGCAGCTTTCATTAATTTTGTACACTTATGCGCCGCATAACGATAATAACAGCCTATGAGATGATAAAGCTGACAGCCATGTTTTGCATAAATATGAGATTGTGTATGACTTGCCGTCCCAATAGAGCTGATTGAATAATGAGCTGCAATTGAAGGCATTAGCTCAGTGGAAACGACCACTATTCGTTTGTAAACCTCATTAGGGTTACAGAAGACAATTATAACTCCTGACTGCCAGTTTTTTAGCTTAGCAACATATTTTTATTTCTCTCTCTATTTGGAAATATATGAATATTCCATGCCATCTGTTCTAAATAGTGATGTATCTGTTGATGCCATTTTAAAGGCTAACTGTTTTTTAATAAATTTCATTAAATGCCAGGTATAAAATGGCTCAATCCCATTTGCCTGTCTGGATAGTGTAGGATCTCTAACAAAAGTACTGTGATGGTATCAATTGGCAATGCCAAGGTACTTTGATATATAAATATACCAAAGCGAAAGTTATTAAAATCTGAATAAATTTAGGATGACAATGTTTTAAATTAGTTAGTTCAAATACATTTTGATACATATTTCTGGAGCTTAAATTTAATATTATGTGACATATGCAAGAATCCAGAGCCAGTAGGAAGAAAAAAAAAATGTATATATGTGTATATATATGTGTACGTATATATGTGTATATATATATGTGTACGTATATACACTCACCTAAAGGATTATTAGGAACACCATACTAATACTGTGTTTGACCCCCTTTCGCCTTCAGAACTGCCTTAATTCTACGTGGCATTGATTCAACAAGGTGCTGAAAGCATTCTTTAGAAATGTTGGCCCATATTGATAGGATAGCATCTTGCAGTTGATGGAGATTTGTGGGATGCACATCCAGGGCACGAAGCTCCAGTTCCACCACATCCCAAAGATGCTCTATTGGGTTGAGATCTGGTGACTGTGGGGGCCATTTTAGTACAGTGAACTCATTGTCATGTTCAAGAAACCAATTTGAAATGATTCGAGCTTTGTGACATGGTGCATTATCCTGCTGGAAGTAGCCATCAGAGGATGGATACATGGTGGCCATAAAGGGATGGACATGGTCAGAAACAATGCTCAGGTAGGCCGTGGCATTTAAACGATGCCCAATTGGCACTAAGGAGCCTAAAGTGTGCCAAGAAAACATCCCCCTCACCATTACACCACCACCACCACCACCAGCCTGCACAGTGGTAACAAGGCATGATGGATCCATGTTCTCATTCTGTTTACGCCAAATTCTGACTCTACCATCTGAATGTCTCAACAGAAATCGAGACTCATCAGACCAGGCAACATTTTTCCAGTCTTCAACTGTCCAATTTTGGAGAGCTCTTGCAAATTGTAGCCTCTTTTTCCTATTTGTAGTGGAAATGAGTGGTACCCGGTGGGGTCTTCTGCTGTTGTAGCCCATCCGCCTCAAGGTTGTGCGTGTTGTGGCTTCACAAATGCTTTGCTGCATACCTTGGTTGTAACGAGTGGTTATTTCAGGCAAAGTTGCTCTTCTATCAGCTTGAATTAGTCGGCCCATTCTCCTCTGACCTCTAGCATCAACAAGGCATTTTCGCCCACAGGACTGCCACATACTGGATGTTTTTCCCTTTTCACACCATTCTTTGTAAACACTATAAATGGTTGTGCGTGAAAATCCCAGTAACTGAGCAGAGTGTGAAATACTCAGACCGGCCCGTCTGGCACCAACAACCATGCCACGCTCAAAATTGCTTAAATCACCTTTCTTTCCCATTCTGACATTCAGTTTGGAGTTCAGGAGATTGTCTTGACCAGAACCACACCCCTAAATGCATTGAAGCAACTGCCATGTGATTGGTTGATTAGATAATTGCATTAATGAGAAATTTAACAGGTGTTCCTAATAATCCTTTAGGTGAGTGTATGTGTGTATATATGTGTACGTATATATGTGTGTATATAAGTGTGTGTATATATATATATATATATGTGTGTGTGTGTGTGTAAAAGTTGAGATGGGCAATTTAAGACTAATTACAATTTGACAATTTTAAATAAGGCAGTGTGAAACAGGAGAGGCAATTGTGTCAAAGTATATAATGGCCTCCAAAAACTGCCTTGTCCTTCAAGAGCAAGGATCGTTCGAGACATGTCAATTTGACAACAGATGCTTCATTAAATATTCCAGCACTTTGAGAACAATGTTCCCCAAAAGACAAATTGGAAAGATTTTGGGCATTTCATTTCAGTGCAAAAAATAGTTAAAAGATTCAAGGAATCTGGTAAAATCTCAGTGTGTAATGGGCAAGATGAAAACTACATCTGAATGAGCATCATCTCTGATCCCTCAGACATCACTGTCTTAAAAAACAAATTTCATCTATAATGGATATCATGAACATGGGCTTGGGATAACTTTAGCAAACCTTTGTTAGTCATTTTACATTTCTTAATTTGGCAGAAGCTTTTATCCAAAACGACTTACAAAAGAGGAAAACATAAGCAAATCATCTTAAGGAGACAGTGGTACGAAAATTGCCATACTACAAAGTTTAATTTGCATCAGAATAGTATTCAAAACAGATTAAGTTTTTTTATTTTAGTAACTGGTTCAGTGCTCATGGAAAAATGTGTTTTAAGTTGTTTTTTGAAGACAGAGATTAAGTCAGCTTCATGGATGGAGTTGGGAAGGTCATTCCACCAGCGTGGTATGATGATGCCTCTTGGTGTTTTGGTGCCTCTTTGAGTTGGTACAACAAGGCGACGTTCCTTAGCCGACCGCTGGCTTCTGGTGGGCGTGTAGCACTGCAGAAAGTATTTTAGGTTTGCTGGAGCAGACCCAGTGACTGTTTTGATACGTGCATCAACCGGCAGCCAGTGGAGAGAGACAAAGATTTTTTTATTTGATAGAGTCTGTGATGCCATGTATCCAAACAAGATGTCCAGGACCTCTGGCAGAAAAACAGCCCCACAACATTAAAGATCCAGCACCAAATGTAACCGTGGGCATTGGGTACTTTTTCATCTCTGTGTGCGCCAAACCATCTCTGGTGTTTGCTGCCAAAGAGCTGAAGACAATTGAGTTTGTTGTTGGACGAGAGCAGAGGCTTTTTTTCTTGAAACCCTCCCAAACAAATTGTGGTGATGTAGGTGATGTCTGATATTATTTAAAACATTTTTTTAGACTTTCTGACCCCAAGACCCAACTAATTTCTGCAATTCTCCAGCTGTGATCCTTGCAGTGGCGGCTTGTCAATAGAGGGCGCTGGGGTGCCACCCCCATCAAAATTCCAGAAATATACATGAATACACAAATTATATAAAAATGAAATAAAGAAATAAAATACTTTACTCATATGATGTGCAGGCTGGTAGTAAGAGCCTCAGCATTTAATAAAAACTGGCTTTAATTGGTTAACTAGTTTCTATGTTTTTCAATATGTTTCATGTGGTTTCATGCGCGAGGGACACCGGACAAATGTTCGGGCAGCATGTGACCTGAAGCTGGTCTCTAATTGGTTTCTTAAAGATTCTCCTCCGGGCGCAGGTCGCTGCGTCCCTGTGAATCAGAATTGGATAAATGTTGATTCAAAAATCATAATTTTAATATTATACAACAGCATCCCAAAAATAATAAATTGGCAACATAAAAATAAATGATCAAATGAAATATGAAGCCACTACTGTCTTGTATGGGACAAAAACTCAAATGGCTCTATTTTTATTTTGAAATTCATTGCAACTTTGACAACTAGTGGCCTACTCCAGGCTACTACCTTACATTTACATATATATATTTAATTATCTCTATAGGTCTGTGATCCTGGGACACACTAGGGAGCGTTTCTCTTTCACAGACCACCTTGTCTGTGCCACCTTGTTGCAGGGGGACAGGTTTGATGAGTACAAGGATACCTTTCCTGAAGATGCATTGAGCAGCACCATGAAAGCGTACCCGATACTCAGTGGAAGCAAGCTGAAGACAGAGCTCAGTCTCATCTACAGCAAGGAAGAATTCAAAGCCTGCCGTGGTGCTGTGGACCTATTCCAGCTGTTTATGGAGAATAATCTCGAAGAAGTATTTTCCTAAACTGTGACTCTCCTAAAAGTTCTCACACCCATGACCACGGCTGAAGCTGAGAGGTGCTTCTCAACCTTGAAAAGAATAAAAACTTTTCTCAGAAACACCATGACCCAGGAGAGGCTGAATGCACTGGCATTGCTCTCCATGGAAAAGAGACTTGTTACTGAGATGACTGACTTTAATCAGAGAGTCATTGAGAAATTTGCTGGCCAGCAAGTAAGGAGAGCAAAATTTATGCTCAAGTAGTCAACATGCTTTTTGGTATTGCTTTGTATTTATTTTCGCCCACAAAAAAAGCACCCCACCCCCTTCCCCCAAATAATTATCACCAGCCGCCACTGGATCCTTGGAGATTCTTTGGCCACTTGAACCATCCTCCTCACTGTGTGTGGAGACAATATAGACACGTCCTTTTCCAGGCCTATTCTTAAGATCTCCAGGTGTTTGGAACATGTTCATTATTTAATTATTTCTTAATTAGATATTTCCCCTCTTTTAATTGTTTTACTTCAATTAAAGGTTCGATTTTTGTGATTTTTTTTTTTTAATGAAAGTTCAGAAGGATAAACATTACAGATTTTTTTTCACAGCCTCCTTTGCTCATATTTACCAAAGGTGCCAATATTTTTTGGCACAGTTTTGCCACTGGATTACAAAAATAGGATTACGATGTTATGTGTGGTTTTTTTTTTTAGTGTTATGTTTTTTATATAATAAATAAATAAGAAAAATAGACATATATTTAGAAATATTTTGGAAAGGGACATTTTGTTTAGATAAAAATTAAGGAATAGTTCACCCATTTCTGTCGTAATTTACACACCCTGCAAAACTGTATGACTTTCTAATTCGGAACACAAAAGGATGTCAAATTTTTCAGTCTGTTTTCAAAAAGACACAAAAGTATCTTAAAAGTAGTCCATCTGACTCCTGCATCATATTCCAAGTTTTCTATAAGAACAGACAATGACTGAGGGTGAGATTGGGGCATAAATGAAGTCCTAGATTAGTCACTGATGTGCAGGTGCGTGTGATCAAAAATCCAGTGAGAGTGAGAGGGGGTCCTGTAGATCCGTGACAGAACCCCCCCCCCCCCACCCACCCACCCACCCCAAAGGGCAGCTCCAGGCACCCAGAAAGGAGGAGGGCAGGAGGAAACAGATGACGGGAGGATCCAGGAGGACGATCAGGAGGATTTGGCAGATGATCCGGTGGCCAGGGAGGAGTCTGTGGATGATCAGTAGGCCAGGGAGGTGACCACTGGGCAGGAACTGGGTCAGGAGGCTTGGGAGACAGCCATAGAGCAGGGTCAGGGTCAGGAGGCCTGGAAGGTGGCCACAGGGCAGGAACAGGGTCAGGAGGCCTGGGAGGCAGCCACAGAGCAGGGACTGGAAGCCTTGGAGGCGGCCAAAGAGCAGGAGCTCATATTATCTATTTCTTGCTGCTGTTTTTGTATTGTTTTTGTATTGTTTTTGTATTGTTGTGCACTGGAAGCTCCTGTCACCAAGACAAATTCCTTGTATGTGAAAGCATATTGGCAATAAAGCTGATTCTGATAATCTTCCGACTTCCAACTAGAAACTAAATAGTAGATTAGATATGATAACAGATAAGCCTATAATACATGAGGTGGATAATGGTTGACTTTGTGCATGCATATTTTGCTTTGCTCAGTGTTATGCTTGAGAATCAACCAATACATTTTTTATCTGGAGGTATTTTTAGGTATTTTTAAATCAACCCAAAATTGAAGACATTGTCCATTGAAAATCTTGACATATTGATGTGATGAGTGAATTAAGAGTGAAATATTCACTTTTTAAAATACTTCAAAAAGGAATATTATTCGATTAGGTCAAATTTTCATTCTGTTATTAACTTGAGATTCTTTGAGGTTCATCCTTTTGGTGTGAAAATGTGTCTCCCATTGACGCTTGAGGATGTTGAGGAATAGGCATACTTTGAGGAGTATTCCACATTTGATTAAACTTTCCCACATTTTATTTAACCAGCTTCGAACAAAGATGTTCATGTAGACTTAACCTGTGGCAGCGAGATTAGATTATCTTTAAAACTGCCTGTTTCTCCAATCCCTCTACTCAATAATTATTCTACAATTACTTTCTTCCTCTAGTTATTCTTTGAAAAGCCAACGTTTAAGTGTGCATAATGGTTTAATCATCAAGTCAGCGGTGAGCAGGAGGGAATTAAATTTTTTTGATTTTCAGCGAGCGTCTTGCCTAGATGAAGAGAAAAGAGAGAAGCTAAGAATGCTGCTAATGCGATGGGGCTGTGGAAAAGGTTATCTTACCCTCATACAAGCCATTTAACTCCGCTCTACAGGGCTGATGTGCACTTAACAAGGGTGGAAATCAAGAGTGGAAAAGTAAATGGAATGGCACAACAGATGGAAAAAAAGAATGCAGATAAAAGGGAGTAAATTCCTCGAAACTACTCTAAATACTGGAAAATCTTGTTATTTTACCCTGATGCCCCCATGTGTCTCCTTGGGATTACAACTTTTCTGCGAGGATGTGTGTTTACATACCTTTCGACACACATTCACTATCATACCAATGACCCCCTTCAGAGGGAAAGAAAGAAAATGAAATGGAAGGATGAGAAACATTGCATTAGGATACAGGGGAAGAGAGAGAGACGGTGATAAGGGTGAGAGAGAGAGACAGAAGGGCTCAGGGGAAGAGAGGGAAACCACTTGACAAGACATGAAACAGAGGAGATTAGATAGGCTGAGAGACGGAGCACAGCAGGTCTTCAGAAGCTAATGCACACACATACAGTATACACATTTCATAGAACTTTGCACAAGCACTACTTGGTGAGATACCTTCGCTTGTACCATTCAGCACACTTTTCTTTACAGAGATTATGCTCACAAGAGACTTTTCTTTTAAAGGATATTCTTTATGCAAAATGTAGGTGCAGATATGATACCGCAACCTTGCAAGCGAAGACATTTTAGGAAATGTTTACGCTGAGCTTCCAGTGCTTTTCAGATTGCAAATGCAGCAGACTCATCGATCAATATCATACACAGGAATACTCTGGAAGGCCAGAGTGTGATGAAATAAACTGAATGTATCTGAGTGAAGAGCTCACTGGATATAAAAAGCATCTGCACCTCCAGCTATGTCTAATGTTTATGTTGTTGAGAGAGATAGGGAAGCATAAGGAGCTTTTTGTCAATTCGACCCGAACTGTTCAATACTCTTGGAGGGCTTTTGGCACCAACAAGGCCTTCTTTACACCTGTAAATAACATCCATCTATGGTAATCTAATCACAAGTGGTCAGTGGAGTCTGATAGCTGGGCGATTCTCATAAAACCTGAAAGAAAATGTCCTGGAACTTTTTAGACTAGTCTTACTAGTTAGTCGTCTAAAATGTTGGTCTTAACTTTTTCAGTCAGTTGTGTAAAAATAGATTGTTCTAATTTTAGACCAAAAATGTAAGACAGCACACCCCTAGGCTAAACATGTTGCCATGTAAAAAATACTGTAAGCTGTGCCACTGGGGGATTCAGTAGAAGACTTTGACCTCAAGGATGGTCACATCATTTCTTGTGTTTTTAATTACTTGGGTTAAAATCACTTGATTTGTTAATAAGAATAAATTCTGAAGCATTGTATTCCTCTAATAAGCAAATATCTTCTAATATAAACTGAATTATATATCGAATTAAAACTGAATTGAGCATCCACTGCCAGACAGTTTTTTAAGTCATTGAGTGCATAGTCAGCTATACTTAGACACCTTATTAGCAGCTGTTCCTATGGACCGCGATACATCAGCGCGTTCGTTATATTGGAAAGGTCAAGAGCCGTACAACAACACATTGACAGGTAAATTGGATAGGCCACATTGACACAGTAAATTGACAGGTACTGTTTGCAACAGTCTGGAATCTTTTCCAGCTAACTTTCAGATTATCTGATTTTCCAAAAACATTGGGCAATATTTTAGATGATATAAAAATTCCTTCACTTCTAAAACAAGTTTTTTTTTTTTTTCGTAGCAAACTGCAAATAAAGTCCTCTACAAATGTATATATATCACAGCAAACATGCTAAAACTTTGCGCCCAGTCAGTCAATTAATTACAGGATAAACTGTTTTCACACAAAAACAGTTTATGCAGCGGTCTTCTACTCCATTTACTGGCATTTAAACAGCTCTCCTTGTTGACCGTTCCTAGATGGCACCACGGTTGACGGATCCGAACCAGCTGAATGAGGCATCTACATATGTGCTGTATATCTATGGTTCAGTGTCTCACTTTTTTTTACAATGCAATGTCTTAATTTTTCAGAAAAAATATGGTAATTACGATACTCTCATTAATTCAGCTTGAAAGAAATATTTAATGAATAGATATTGAAATTGTGAAGAATTCATACATTTTAGTATTATTTCCTTTGTACGGCCTTTAATTGCTGATTTGAATATACATTTTTTTTTTTTTTTTTACTGTAATACAGTTGCGTTAATGACAATGATTATTGAAGACAATGGGAATAGTCAAAGTAAACTGTCTCTTGTGTTATGGTAATGAGAATTGGAGGGTAAATGTGTTCAAGCAAAAATTATTATGGTCCTAAATGTAGGTTTCAATCGACCAACTGTATTTAGTGTAACTTTTTACCAGATGTAGGCTACTCTGCTGGCCAGGTTCTTACAACTACAGCTGAATGTCTGGTCAGTTGCCATGGCTACACATTTTTTTTTTTTATTAATATTATTATTTCTGCAAGTGCCAATTTGAAAGGTGTGAAGTGATTCCCAGTGCTGCCATTAGAGTCATCAGATGGAATTGTGGAATGCGTGAACGTGTGTATGCATGCTGGTTTTGTCTCTGTGTGTATGAGGGTTCTATTGCAGCAAAATCAGATGTCATCTTATCTCGTTATCGCAGCTCGACCATATCCCTGATGACCCAGACACTGTGAGAAACAGTGAGGTCTCTAAATCTACTTGTCAAAAAATGTCTACCATCTCACAAGCTACAACCACGGTACAGCTTATACACACAACAAACACCATGAGAGTCACAGAAAGAGAGATAACACAAAGGAATATGGGATTTATAAGAGACAAACCTTGGCCAACCCCGAAAATGATTAGCACAGATTAATTGGGAATTTTATCGATCAGCAGAATCATCTATCAAACTATAAATGCCCTCTCCAGTCTGCACATCATTCGACAATTCATAGCATGTTCTCCTGCATATGCGCGCTAGCGAATGGTGTTGACTAACAAGGGTTTACTAAAGTGCTGCCATCTCACGCACTCTGCCAACAACAACTCTGTCTGTACCTCATTCACATACACACGGCGTGACGTGAGATATGAACCTCATAAAGATGATTAATAAAAAAACAAGGAGCTTGGTTTAAATGTTTGTCATCTTTGTTATCCTCCAAAATGACAGACATCATTTGGAATTAACTTTTTTTTAAAAAAGGCAAGTGACAGATAATTTTTTAATGAAACCTCAATGTCAGTTTGTCATTTGTTTTATTTAATTTTTTTATTTTGTATTTTTATAGCTTTAAATGTGTTTAGGATACTGTTTTTCTTTACAAAAACAAAGTATGTTTTATAGAACAAATTTTAAATTTTACCATGGTAGTGACAATGCATGCTTGATTTCACCTGAGGTTACCATGGTTGCCAACTATAAGTATTATGTTACATTTTCATAAGGGAAAATGCAAAATAGAATAAAGGGCTTTAATGCCCTAAAGGTTTATGGACAAAGCTAGTTTTCCTCCTGTGTAAAATGAATTATCTTTTAATGCAATGACAACAACAAAAAATTTAATAATAAAATAAAAAAGAAATCCAAGATTCAAAAAACATTGTGTACTTTATTAGACATGAATAAATAAACAAGGCAATCCCTTAAAGTAGATAGTTTTAATATTTCAAAATTGAATTAGCCTTATTCAGGGTTTATTAAACTAACCAGCTGCAGATAAAACCTGAGACTTGACTTAGTCTTGGCTTGGACTCCACCTCAAATACTTGAGACTTAGACTTGGACCTGGACCTCAGGGACTTGTGAACATGTCTGATAGTAACCATGTTTCATTTTGTGGATACTATGATTTGACTAGAAAAATACCATGGTGATACTATGGTGGTTTCTGTAGTAAAACCATGGTTAATTTTTGTAGGGTAGGGTTAGGGGTTGGTGTAGTGTGTTTGTAGGATTCCAGTTAAGCAATAAAAATGCTGCAGTGATGCCACTATACTGCATGTTAGTATTTAAACAAGGGTGTAAGCGCATCTAATGCTCTAGTCATATTATATTTTTACTATCATATTATTGAACATAAGCCAATCATTGGCATACAGTTCACAGCAATTCATTTCACAAGTAAATTTGTCTATCAGTTGGCGATATATCAGTTGGCAGAGTGTCTATCAGTTGGAGGGCTTGTTTAAGGATCCATCAATGTACACCTGCATCAGGCATGCTTGTGTAGAGTCTCGGATGTGTCGCATCATAAACATAAAATTTGTAGGTCACTGTGTCAAGTTAAATATAGTTTAATACTTAGAACACATCTTGAGATCTTTGTAATTTACATATGTGTGTTTGTGTGTGTATATATATATATGTGTGTGTGTGTTCTCTGTCTTTGCTGACAAATAGCACTCGTCTGTCTTCCAATAATTTGGGGTGATTTAAAACTTCATCCATAGCAACGAGGTCAATGTTGCTTTACTCTTATTTTAAAGGTGCACTCAATAACGTTTTGTTTGTGTCATCTTGGGTTTACAGTGACACCTAGTTGTGTGGATGCAGCATCACTCAAAATCAATAGTTTTCAGTTACAGATGCCATTGAAGAAATGTACTATTCACAGTCAGCCACGATTAATCCAAGTGTGAACATGTCCAAAAACAAGACGTTACTGAGATTAAGAGAGTAGGATACAGCTGGGCATGTGGCGCCCCTGCCTCATGTAGAATAAACAGCTTTGATAAGGTTAATGATATGACTAGAGTCCTCATCTCATGTGAGTGGTCATGATTTTATAGCATGGTTCAAATTGCAAGTTATTTCTTTAGGATTCTTTAAGATTTAAAACTTTTTTAATGAGGAAACAATTATTGAGTGCACCTTTAAGATTTAGTAGAACTTGCTTTTAGGAGTTTTGTTAAGGAACTCTTCAGAGAACTAGCATTTGTTCTTGAAGTCCCCTTATGTACTGGTAAAAGAACAATGTACATTTTTCCTACCCAAGGAAATTTGGACACAATCTCAACTACCGAATTTATGAATAACATTTAGACAAACGTCATCTTTAAGACAGTAGACCACTATGATATATTGCTGATGATTCATTTAATCAGCTGAAAAATCATTATTCACTTATTGAGCTTCTTAACTGCTGTACTTGGAAGACTTTATTTCCATATATATATAATGTAAATGGTGTAAAAATGGAATTTTAGAATGAAACATTTTTTTTTAATCGTGCTCACCAGTGTTTATGATGCAATTACTTTCTGGTGCCCATGGGACCAGAACTTGTGTACCGAAGGTTGTTTGCGCAACACGCCCGTAGTGGAGCGAAACGCGACCATAGTTCAGGGTTATCTTTCAACCATGGTCATAGTGGCCATGGTTCAAATAATGAAGTAATGTCTGATATTGCATGGTGCTTAACAGTAATTCGGCAATATGGGGTTGATTTCAGAGTACATGAATTTTCGGAAGCAAGATGTTGATTTCCTGTGTGATCGGGTTACTTTATAACAGGTGCAGATACAGGTGCATATGTCTAAATAATGTAGTAAGTGACAGTGGTCTGTGCGGTTTGCCACAAACAAAAGCTAAATGATTCCATTTACAAATATATATATATATATATATATATATATATATATATATATATATATATATATATATATATATGTATATGTATATATATATATATATATGTATATGTATTTATTTATTTATTTTTAATGCAAAATATATTTTATATTTTAAAATATATTTCATAGCAAGTGAGAAATATTTTTGGACGGTAAATGTTCTCAATTCATTCACCATTGGCAGGTGTGGCGAAAAATTTATTGTAGCCCCTGATAACAATTCAATAGATTTACAATTTACATTTAGATTTATTTCCCAGATGCATTTGTGCAAATAGGAACAAAACAAACACAGGCAACTGAGCGAAGTACACTTTAACAATGGTGAGAAATGCACTACGCAAAATGCTTGACACTGATTCGTGGTGAAATTTTTCTTTTGTGTTTGCGTGGAAATGAGGCTGGCACAAATAAACAAGTTGAGAAAGAGCAGAGAGTTTTTCAGCCAAAAACAGAAGTAATTACTGTATTTGTTTAGTGTATGCATGTATATGTGTATGAGAATGAATGTGTATTTCTGTTTAGTTGTATCATTTTTAGATGGTCGAATATATTCAGCATAATTGCTGTATTGGAGGTGTGTGGATTTGTGTGAGTATGTGTTTGTGCTTTTACACTAATTAAATGCTAAAACCAGTCAGTGCGAAATTTCACACTCCAGTCAATTCAAAAATAGATGGATTACAACAACCATTTTAAGAGTCTGTTGGAGTAAAAAATTTGTTCAGACTCAACTTGTGCAGTTGTTGGCTGTCATAACAACTCAGTGTACAGTAACAAACCTTGAGCCATCGCTTTATGTCATCTACCCACTCCCTAAACTTTCACAGATAAAGCAATAAACAGTTATTGCAACTCTTTAAAGTGGGAGTGGGACCCGCAAGACCATTTTTACCCAGCACGTAAGGTCATTTGAGAAATAATTTGAAAAGCAAAAAACTATGGGCTGACTACCACACCTGGAGTCGCAAGTTCGAATCCAGGGCATGCTGAGCGACTGCAGTCAGGCTTCCTAAGCAGCCAATTGGCCCGGTTGCTAGGGTGGGCAGAGTCACGTTGGGTTAACCTCCTCATGGTTGCTATAATGTGGTTCTCGCTCTCGGTGGGGCGTGTGGTGAGTTGTTCGTGGATTCCGTGGAGAATAGCGTGATCCTCCACATGTGCTAGGCCTCCGCGGTACAAGCTGCGTTATAAGATGCGCGTATTGATTGTCTCAGTGTCAGATGCAGAGGCAACTGAGATTCGCCACCCAGATTGAGGCAAGTCACTACACTACAACAAGGACTCAGAGTGCATTGAGAATTGGGCATGCCAAATTGGGGAGAAAAGGGGACAAAACAAACAAAACAAAAAAGCAAAAAAAAAACTGGCCTTGATTCCATAAAAATAAATAAAAATAAAATAACGGTTAAAAATAATTTGAAATAAAAACAATGCAAAATATTGTATATTGTATATACTTTTTTTTGTATGGCCCACATAGCATACAAGCAGTATGTTTTTGTTTTTTTAAATATACTAATAGCTGCAATTAAGAATTAGGCATCTGTTATAGCTCAATTAGACAGGAATAATACTTAGGGGCCCCATATGCTCGGAGACAGCCCTGCTCGAATGGCCCTTAATAGGAAAAAGTTCCCCACCCCTGTTGTAAAGTATTAGCACTATGGAGAAACACATTTTATTATTGGCAGATGCTATTTGCACACCGGTGCATGTAATGGTATATGCTATTTACATTCCACC